>NW_025892495.1:27690-60410 GCF_002878395.1 Capsicum annuum
GTGTGAAGTTTAGGTGTGAAAATTCCACCATACCTCTCCCAATAGACACCCATGAACTGTAGAAGAGTAGTTCTTTCAATGCACTTCTTCAAAAATCAGCAAGTAACCTCCCTTGGTCGGATGCATTACACCTTCACACACCTTCAGTTGCTTGATCAATGATTGAAGTTGTGGAAATTCCTTGTGCTTGTATCATCCTCTCCATCTTGAAGGAATTTGTTCTCAAATTCAAATCTTGCAAAACCAAAGAGAGAGAACAAAGCAAACACAGAAATTCCCTTGGTAGGAGTGTTAATATTAGTACCACACTTATATCATCAACCTATGGTTGCTCACACTTAACATACATCCACATATCCTTGTTTTTTAACATAAAAAGCTTAGCATAAAGGGTACCAAAGACATGAATAGCCTCAATATCAAGAATAAGTGAGCAAGACCAGCAACTATATCCTTCACATCTCAAGGGTATTCCGAGGTCAAATGGAAGCAAATGATAAAGGTTTAAGTCTAGATGGCCCACTCCTTTCACTAGGTTACCAAGTTCACAATCATTCAAGGCATTATTCACCAGTAGGACAAACACAAAGTCACTATGAACAAGATTAATATAATGGCTTTCATTACACAAGTTCAAAGGACCATGTTCAATATCAAGACCACCATTACAAGTATCAACACTAACTTGAAAATTTTCATTCTTACTATTCTCATATTCAAGTAGAGAGATAATCTTAGGTGCACATGGTTTACCATACATATCAAGAGAGATAACAAGAGAAGAAGCATGCATACCTATATCAAGGATTTCCGAAACCTCTACATAATGAATCACATTGCAGCAACTTAAGCTCAAGGTAGCACAGGGAATAGCATCATTACCTCGGTTTGGACTAGGACTGTCCACTTTTTTTAAGCTTTCGGCCAAGGGTGTTTTGAGGCCACTTTCATGTGTGATTTCTTGTTGATAATCCTTTGATAATTCATGAGCTTGAACCTGCAAATAAGGAGTATCAAGGCTAGGTAAAATGCTAGCCTTTGGGTTGAGAACAAAGTTGTTTTCCCCTTTTCTTTCTCAAAATCCAAAACTTCCCTCCCTTTTACTTCTTTCTTTTCTCATCCAACTTCTTGGTTTTCTCTTGGATTTCATTCACACTAGATGGTGGAACAGAAAGAAGAGTGAATCTTCGACCACCATTCTTAAAGGTGTACTTATTAGCCCTCCCATCATGCATAGTGTGTCTATCAAATTGCCAAGGTCTTCCTAACAAGATGTGACATGCATGCATAAGAATTACATCACACTATTCATCATGATAATTCTCTATTTTGAATCTAATCACACACTGTCATTCGACCTTTAATTTACCATACTTGTTTAACCATTGAAGCTTGTATAGGTTCGGGTGAGGGATAGTGGGTAGCTTTAAGTGGTCAACCAAAGTAACACTAGCAATGTTCACACCACTCCCACTATCCATAATCATGGAACTCACACTTCCTTTAATAAGGCACGTGGTATGAAAGAGGTTCTCTCTTTGATCATCCAAGACCTTACTAAATAAAGTTCTCCAAACCACATAACTAGGGACATCACATTCCCCTTCTGATACAATGCTAAGTGTGTATCAAGAGATTCCAACCAACACAAGAACAACAAGATGAACAGCAAAGTGCTAGTGAAATGAAATTGGTCACACACGGCTTCACTAGGGTTGCAACACTTGTTTGAACTAGAAAAGTGAGTTTAACAACAAGAACAACAAAGACAATATTGCTAGTGAATCAAAAGAGCCCCACACGACTTCACTAGACTTTTATATTCAACAACACAATGTTAACAAGATTTACAAAGAAAGAGATAGAAACTTGACACACAATATTCATTAATCTAAGAACCCTAACAAGAGAAAGGACCCTAAGACATATCAATAGCAAGTTCTTACTTGGACCAAGAGGAAATCAAAGAACCTCAAAAACCTAGTTTCTAGCCAAGATACAACAGTAGTATCACTCTACTAGTGAGAATTTGGTTTTGGCCTCTCCAAATGATGAGAAAGATAGGTAAAAAATTTATAAGTCTTTGTTTCTTGAATAATAGGAATGAACCAAAGCAAGACTAGCCCTATTACATGGCTTATATAGTCACTTGGAAAGGAGGGACAAAGACCAAATTACCCTTGGTATTTAAGTGGGTGGGTTTGGGGGTGTCTTGGTGGGCCTCTTTACATTTTATTAAATATAGGCCCTTAGATGGGCTCACAAGGGCCTCACACATGGCCAAGAATGTGAACAAGGCTTGGAGTCGTTGTAACTCACATGCTTGGCTTCGTGTGAAAGGTCTCGAGCTAGGAATTCCCGTATCATCCTCTCCATCTTGAAGGGAATTTGTCCTCAAATTCGGATCATTGCCATCCTCCACCATTTCCACCATTGAAAGTGTTGTGCATTTTATATTCCGGGGGTAGATCAATCTTGTAGGCATTGTTGTTGATCCTTTCTAATACTTAGAATGGGCCATCACCCTGTGGCAACAACTTAGCATTCCTTTGAGATGGGAATCTATCCTTCCTTAGGTGCACCCATACCCAATCTCCCGGTTCAAGAATAAGCTTTCTTCTTCCTTTGTTGGCTCGCCTCGCAACTTCTTGGTCTTTCTTCTCCAACCGCAACCTCACCTTCTAATGTAGGTTTTTCATGGCCTTGGTCCATTTGCTTCCATCTAAGCTTATCACAAGATCACTTGGCAAAGGAGTTAAATCCAAAGGGGTGAGGGGTTTGATGCGATATACACACTCAAAGGGTGTCATCCCCGTGCTCGAGTGTATAACACGATTATAAGCAGACTCAATCTATGGTAAGTGCACCTCCCAAGAAGTCATTTTTCCTTTAATCATGGACCGTAGCATAGACCCTAAGGTCCTATTTACTACTTTCATTTGGCCATCGGTTTGTGGGTGGCATGAAGTCGAAAACAACAACTTAGTACCGAGTCTACCCCACATGGAATTCCAAAAGTGGCTTAGGAATTTAGAATCCCGATCACTCACTATGGTCCTCAGAACACCATGAAGTTTTACAACATTATCAACAAACAAAGAGGCTACTCTAGGTGTATCATCACATTTAGAACAAGGAATAAAGTGAACCATCTTAGGAAACCGATCCACCACGACAAAAATACTATCCCGCCCCCTTCTAGTCCTCGGCAATCCCAACACGAAGTCCATTGATATGTCAAGCTAAGGACGCAAAGGGCTGGACAATGGGGTGTACAACCCGTGGGGTTGGAGGCGTGACTTGGCTCCTTTGCACTCAACACATTGTCCGCAAATTTGGGCCACATCCTTGTGCATTCTAGGCCAATAAAATTGTTCTTCCAAAATTCCAAGGGTCTTCTCAACCCCAAAATGGCCCATTAGACTGCCATTGTGTGCTTTCCTTACAAATAATTCTCTCCACCAACTTGAGGGAACACACAATCGCACCTTTAAACAAGTATCCATCAAATTTGGTATAGGGATGGGAACCCTATTTGTAACCCACCTATCCCTTTCTAACTCTTCACTTTCCTTATAGATAGGAGTGAAGTGAGGGTCCTCGGGATATAAAGACATGAGGCTTTCAAACCCCATCAGCTTAGATGACAAAGTAGACACAAGCACATGTTTTCAGGACAAAGCAACGGCAACCACATTGTCTTTGCCCTTCTTGTATTGAATAACATAAGGGAAAGTTTCAAGAAATTCAATGCATTTGACATACCGACGGTTAAGCTTGTCTTATGCCCGTAGATGCTTCAAGGATTCATGATCCGTTCAGATCACAAATTCTGTAGGCTACAAATAATGTTGCCAAGTCTCCAAGGCTCTAATCAAGGCATACAACTCTAAATCGTACGTAGAGTAGTTTAGAGTAGCTCCTTTGAGCTTTTTACTAAAGTAGGCAATAGGCTTCAATTCTTGCATTAAAACTGCACCTATGCCGACTTTGCTTGCATCACATTCAACCTCAAAAGTCTTGTCAAAATTGGGCAATTTTAGCAAAGGGGCCGAGATGAGCATAGCTTTCAAGTGCTCAAAGGCCTTAGCTTGTTCATCCCTCCACTTAAAAGGCCGATCCTTTTTAATCACTTCAGTCAATGGGGCAGCAATAGTGCTAAATCCTTTGACAAAACGTCTATAAAAACTAGCCAACCCATGGAAGCTTCTCACTTCAGCTACGGTTTTGGGAGTTGACCAATTTTTAATGCATCAATCTTAGATTCATCCACTTCGACCCCTCTTGAGCTCACCACAAACCCAAGAAATACAACATCATGGACACCAAAAGAACACTTTTCTAGATTAGCATATAACTTCTCCTTTCAGAGGACATCAAACACACATTGTAAATACTTTAGATGCTCATCTAAGGACTTACTATACACCAATACATCATTAGAATAAACAACAACAAATTTTCCGATAAATGGCTTCATCATATGATTCATTAGCCTCATGAAAGTACTTAGAGCATTTGTTAGGCCAAATGGCATAATCATCCATTCATAGAAAATGAATTTGGTCTTGCAGGCAGTTTTTCATTCATTATCTGGTTGCATACGAATTTGGTGATAGCCACTCCTCAAATCAATTTTAGAAAACAAACATGAACCACTCAATTCATCAAGCATATTATCTAACCTAGGAATAGGGTGATGATATTTTACCATTATCATATTGATGAATTGGCAATCAATGCACATACGTCAAGTCCCATCTTTCTTGGGAACTAGTAGCACCAGAACCGCACAAGGGCTCATACTCTCCTTGATATATCCTTTGTTGAGGAGTTCCTCAACTTGCCGTTGCAATTCCTTGGTATCCATCGAGTTGCTCATATAAGCCGGTTTGTTGGGTAATTATGAACCCGGCACAAAATCTATTTGGTGCTTAATTCCCCAAAGTGGGGGCAATCCTTGTGGTAATTCCCTTGGGAAGACATCCTTGTAATCCTGCAAAACATGAGAAATAGGAGGAGAAATAGAAATGTTAGTGGCGTTAGTGTTAAAACAATGAGCCAAGAGGAGCATCGAAGTGTCCGCGTCATGATCCACAAATAATTCTTTCCTCCTAGCTATCATCACCACATTTCCTTTCCCCTTAGAAATTAGGATCCCCTCGGTTTCCCCTACTCCCTCACTCTCGGGTTCCCCTCTTTTTCCCTCACTCTCAGCCTTCTTTCCCTTTTCCCTCAATTCCAGTATTTTTTGGTATAATTCATTCTCTTGGGAAGGCAATAATGGATGAAGAGTAACCTTTCAGCCATCCTTCTTAAGTGTATACCGATTGGACCTTCTATCATGTTTGGTCGACCTATCGTATTGCCAAGGCCTTCCTAACAACAAGTGACAAGCTTGCATTGGTATCACATCACAAAGCACCTCGTCATGGTAGTTGGCTACCTTAAAACATATCACACATTGCCTTGTGACCTTTAAATCACCACATTCATTCAACCATTGCAACTTGTAAGGACTAGTGTGAGGCGTAGTCGGCAATTTCAAGAAGTTCACCATTGCAACACTAACCACATTTGCACAACTTTCCCTATCTATCACCATAGTACACACACTTCCCTTCACAAGATATTTAGTATGGAATAAATTCTCCCATTGGCTAGGGTCATCTATCGCCTTACTAATCATGGCATGCCTCACTACAAAGTTTGGAACCACGCAGTCCCCTTCTTGCGGATAAGCATCCTCACAATCATCATCATCATGTGGCTCATTTTTGAGTTTCTCTCCATCTTGAGGCTTGGCCTCATTCACTTCTTTTTCAAGACCCACTTCCTGACCAAGGTAATACAATCTCCCTTCCCTTAGGATCACATTGTACCAGCTTGGACATTCATTGGATTTATGTCCCCAACCTTGGCACTTGAAACATTAGAACCCTTTAGGATTAGGATACTTGTGAGCTTCTTGACAGGAAGGACATTTATGGACTTTTTTAGGCTTGGACAGCCTTATAGTGGCAGGTTGATCCTTGTTTTTGGGCCAACCCAAAGATGGTTGAACTATATCTTTTCTCCTCGGCTAACCTGAGGTTGATGGTCCCTTTGCCTTGAACGACAATCTCTCTTTAAGCTCCCTTTCAATCTCAAGAGCTGCTTGGAAAATTCCTTCAACTGTATCAAACTTGTGAAGCATCAAATGAGTGGAGATCTCTGTGTTCAACCCACACTTGAAATACTTTATCACACACCGACTCCAAAGTAAGATACACCTTGGGGTCACTTTCACCCTTAAAGATAGGTAGGCTCAATTTGATGGTATTGATGCCTATGTCTTCTCTAGGAGTCGGTTTCCCCTTTATCCATACCCTTGGTATCTCCTTGGATCCATACGACCTCCTCTCATCTCTTCCTCCCTCATGTAGGCATCATCAAAGGCTCCATACCCTTCATAATCCTCTCTACCATATTCCTCAAGGTGGACAGGATGATTTTGGACATTTAGAAATTGATTCAGAGGAATTGGATTTTATGGAGGGGGTGGTCTTTGGTTAAATGGAGCTTGGACAGGGGGGTTCAGATTTTGTGGAGGCATTTTGACGTCTGAGTACCTCTTACAGAACTTGAGACATTTGGGAATGGGTTGGTCTATTGGAGTCTCGGTTTAGAGGGTTATAAGTGGTTTGGCTTGCGACATTTAGTGGAGCTAGTGAAGGATTTGGCAATTGTGGCCATGTTTTAGGAGTAACGGTGGTGGAGGAATTTCTATCATGTCCACTTGACAAAACATGTCGAGGAGTAGAAGGACGAGAGTTCCTTTGACTCTCCACTTGTTATAACCTCCCACTAATAGTTGTCACTTTTCCCCTTATGGCTCCCACTTCTGTACTCAACCTTTCAAGAGCTCGGGTCATAGCCTCAAGAGTGACCCTCATATTCTCTATTTCATTAGAATCCACGGTTTGAAATGTGGTTCCCTCTATTATCAAGGTATCACCTACACAAGCAACAAATAAGTTATTTTAAAATCCCTCTCCTCACTCACACTCTCTTAGTTCACTCACACTCAAGTTCCACAAGAGTTGTAGATTGGCTAAGAACCCATGAATCCGTAAGGTATGAGTATGTTCTTACCCAGAATGGATTCTTGTTTGAAACTCAAAGAATTCCCGTCGGACTAGAGCCAAGAGTTACAACGTATTCAAATGACAAAAGCACACAAACAAACGTTGACACAAACACAAGGCTTCAAGTGACTAATTGACAAGCTAGTAGGAATGTACTAGTTTGTTAATTAGTTCTCAAGTCAATTAGAGGAAATTAGGAATCAATAATTAGAAACTAGAACATCAAAATTTGAGCTTAATTATCACATGAACATAACTAGGGTGATGTGGTAGCATGTCAATGGCTACAGGTCCACATAAATAGTTCATCCACTTGAAGTCTTAATCCCCTTAGATCTTTTGCAAAGGATGACTTGTTATTGGGATGGAAAACATAAAGTGTTGTAACATTTTTCAGACCCCCTTTTTTTTTCTTTTTTTTTCAAACTCAAAAGGTGATGTTTGACCTCACTAGTCCCAAAGACAAGGTTTCTTATTTTAAGGAAAAATGGTTGTCAAGCCTTGAAAAGGTGATGTTGGCAAGTCTTCTCACAAACAATTTTCAATTTTGTCTTACAACCTTTTTGGATCTATTTATCTTTATAGAAGTTAAGACATAAGATGAGGAGAAGTTTAGGATGAACACAACATCAACACCTTCAAGAACACAACAACAATACACCACAATGGTCACTTCCAAGGTTTTTTTTTTCACAACACATTCTCTTTTTGATTAAGATCAACTTTAGATTTAGACACCCTTTGTGTTGATGAGAAAGAAACCAACACAAGAAATAACTAAATAAGTAAAACTTTTGTAGATCTACAACCAATTTTTTTACCAAAATATTCAAGAACACAGTTTTTTGTAAGAGCTTTCCAAGATTGTTTTTGTAAGAACAAAACTTAGCCTTGAGCTTTGATACTAAATGATACATTACTAAGTGTGTATCAAGAGATTCCAACCAACACAAGAACAACAAAGTGCTAGTCAATTGAAAATGGCCACACACGGCTTGACTAGACTTGCAACACTTGTTTGAACTAGAAAAGTGAGTTTAAAAACAAGAACAACAAAGACAATATTGCTAGTGAATCGAAAGAGCCCCACATGGCTTCACTAGACTTTTATATTCAACAACACAATGTTAACAAGATTTACAAAGAAAGAGATAGAAACTTGACACACAATATTCATTAATCTAAGAACCCTAACAAGAGAAAGGACCCTAAGACTAATAAATATCAATACCAAGTTCTTACTTGGACCAAGAGGAACTCAAAGAACCTCAAGAACCTAGTTTCTAGCCAAGATACAACAGTAGTATCACTGTACTAGTGAGAATTTTGTTTTGGCCTCTCCAAATGATGAGAAAGAGAAGTAAAAAATTTATAAGTCTTTGTTTCTTGAATAATAGGAATAAACTAAAGCAAGACTAGCCCATGGCTTATATAGTCACTTATAAAGGAGGGACAAATACCAAATTACCCTTGGCATTTAAGTGGGTGGGTTTGAGTGTCTTGGTGGGCCTTTTTATATTTTATTAAATATAGGCCCTTAGATGGGCTCATAAGGGCCTCACACATGGCCAAGAATGTGAACAAGGCTTGGAGTTGAATTCGTGTGAAAGGTCTCGAGCTTGGAATTCCCGTATCACCTTCGCAAGGCAACACATCTTCCTCACTTCCCTCTTCTTTAGATTCAAGTTCTATGCATTCTCCATCTTGAGAGTTATCATCATTCCCCTCGGTTTCTAATTCAACCTCTTCACCAAGATAATACAATCTACCATCCCTTAGGATCACATTTCTACAAGTAGCACACTGCTTGTCCCGTGACCCCATCCTTGACACTTGAAATATTGAAGACCTTTCGGATTAGGAGGAAGTGCATTCAGCTTTACCTCCAATTTTGGAGGCTTATATGACACTTGCTTGTTTGAGATTTGAGAAGAAGGAGAAGATGAATAAGATTTGTTCTTGTTCCAATCCGAAGTCAAAGGACTTACCTCTTTGTTTTTGGTCAAACCTGAACCCACTGAATTTTAAGCATTTAAGCTGACCTGTCTTTGTTCTCCTTTTCAATCTCCAAGGCTTCTTGGAAGACTTTAACCACGATTTCAAACTTGTGAAGAGTAAAACGGGAGGATATGTCTTTGTTCAACCCAACCTTGAAGAGAATAACATCATGTTGCACTTGTTCACCTCTATGATCAAGTTTCAAAATGAGTTGCTGAAATTCTTCATAATAAGCCATGATGCTCTTTCTTCCTTGCTTTAGATTGTAAAGCTTGGCCAGAAGATCATGCCTATATTGTTCAGGGACATACCACTATCTCATTACACTTTTCAAGACTTCCCAAGGGGGTGGTTGGCCACCAATCAAGACATTCTCGAACCTCTTAGTGTAATCCCACCAAGTATTAGCATAACCCTCAAAATTTGTAATGGCATGATAACTTTTCTTCTCCTCGGTTAAGTCATTCACTTGGAATAACTTTTCACAAGAAGATTCCCAAGCTAAGTACACCTCAGGGTCACTTTCTCCCTTGAAGACCGGAATGCCAACTTTGATAGAGTTGATGCCAATGTCTTGGTTTCTTTGATGTTCAACATGGCCTTGCCTTACCTTTGCTCATATCTTCCTCTTTCTTCTTCATTAAACCAATGATCACCATGAGGAACTTCATAACCTTCATACTCCCCTCTACCATAATCCTCAATTTGGATGGGTGGGTTTTGAATTTGAGTCCTTTGGGGAAGTAGGTATGGTCTTTAGTTATTTGGTTTTTGAAGTTGTGGTATTGGAGGTGGTGGATGGTAAGGTCTTTGGTCCATGGGATTTGGTGGGGAAGTTTGAGTTCCAAGTCCCTTTTGTTGGACTTGGTTCATTTGGGAATGTAGTGGCCTTTGTAGGGTTCGGTTAGGAGAGATTTGGGGTTGGTTTAGTGGCTGGTTTTATGGAACTCGTGGAGGGTTAAGAATTTGGTGAAGAGTTTCGGGAGTTATAGACATGGAAGAGTTATTGGCTTGGACACTAGAGGATGCATGGTAGGGATTAGGAGTAGAAGGTCGTGAGTTCCTCCTACTTTCAACTCAATCAAGCCTTCCACTAAAAGTGGAAATTTCACCCTTCATAGTCTCCATTTCACTTCTCAAGGCATCATGACTATCTTCCATTTTTTGGGCCAAGGCATCATGGTTACTCTTTATGTCTCGGCCCAAGGCGTCAATTTGAGCCATCAAGGCTCCAATAGCATCATTTCCCAAAGATTGGGAAGTAGTACCCCCAAATTCCATGGAAAATGTACCTAAAAAATGAAAAAAAAAAACAGCAAGCAAAACAACCTACAAAACAAACAAACGAGTTAGTTCAAAAGCCTCACTTCACTCACACTCAACCTCACCTCTCACTTGGTTTCAAAAGTGTTGGAGAATCGGCAATACTTGGCAAGTTATTGAGAGGTGAGAAGTTTTGGATTGGAATTGATTTTGGATTGATACGACTCAAATAAAGTGATGCACGCACTTGAACCAACAAAATACTATGAATTTAAAAATGAGAAAAGCACACAAAAATCGAAGACGCGAAATAAACGGACTTTAATCTAATTACCAAACTAGTAGGTAATTACTAGCTTACTAATTAGGGATAGAATTGACTTACAAGAAACTAGAATCAAGAAACTAGAAACTAGAAAAATCAAAGTTTAGAGTCGAACTTTGGTTGAGCACAAGTGATGATGTGGCACTACTGGTTGGCTGTCATTTTCAATTTTTCAAATTTTCCAAAGACTTTTTTTCGGCCAAACACTTCTTAGGGATGATGAATTTCGGTTTTGAGGGGTGTAAAGATGCAATTTAGAACTCTTGCAAGCCTCCAAATGAAAATGGAATAAAATGGTCCCTCCCCTTAGTAGTTACACTTGTACTTTGTTTGTCCCCTTGTCCCCCTCCTACTTTTGGAAGAATGGAATATTCTTTGAATATGCTTTTGAACAAATAACTTTTTCTCCCTCTTTATTCCCTCTTTAGGATCATATTCTTCTTCACTAAGATATGAAGATCAAGGATGAACAAGAAGAATATTCAAGTGTTGACCAAGTTTGACCAACAAGCAAATGAATTCCAAATCTGAATTTTTTTAAGCTATAGGTTGCTTAGCCTAAAACAACTTCAACCAACCAAAAATCAGTCACAAATCAAGCCTAAATAACCAAGACAAAATCGTGTATAGCTCAAAAAGCTTCAAAAACTCCATAGCCATGGTGGATCTAAGCTCAAACTCAACCAAACTTCAATCTAAAAGTAAATCTAGACTCCCTAGGTGTTAGAGAACAAGAATCAAACACAAGAAACCTTATAAAGAAAGTAAAATCTTGTAGATCTAAGACCTAAATTTCGGATCTAGCACAAGACCAAACTAGACGCCATTTTTTTTTGTATTTTTTGATTTTTGACTCTTTTTTGTTGAGATTTTCTATATAGGAACACTAAAACCAAGGATTAGTATTGTGAGAACAACCCTAAGCAAGGCTTTGATACCAAATGATACCCCAAGAAACTAAGATTCACGAAAAATGGGGTATCAACATGCAATTTCCAGCAAGCAACACAAAGAAAAACAACACACAAGAAAGGGAGAAGAAGGAGAAAAATGCATAAATTGAAAAGATAGTAGGGTGACCCTTACTTCCACAAATGAATAGCACTAAAGGGGTATAAAACCCTCAAACACACATCATCATGAAGGTTCGAACCACACTCTTAGGTGATCCAAAGGAAACACTCTTCCTCAAAGAACCACCTTTCTTGCCAAATGTTGCCAAAGAACCACCTTGATCGGATGCATTACACCTTCACACACCTTCAATTGCTTGATTAATGATTGAAGTTGTGGCAATTCCTTGTGCTTATATCAAAGTACGTAAGCACAAGTTGATTCTTTAGATGACAAAATTGATTCTTCTCATAAGAATGTTTTGTGTCCATCTAGTGCCAGCACTTATAACTTGAATCAGTCCTATTTTTAAGTGATAAAGAGTAGTCACATAATAGTAGACCCTTGTGAAAACCAAGGTGAGTCTATGTTGGCATGTGAATTGCCAACAACTGTGAGGGTGTGTATGATGATCTTGAGAATGAATGTGATTATTTGAGCATGTTGTGTGATGAAATTCTTATTTATAGCCTTGCTCATAGAAACCATGGAAATGAAAAATCGGGTAAGGGTCGATACAAGCATGAAGAGCACAAAGAGTACAAGGTAATTTAGTTGAAGGTTCAAGTTCCGAATTGAAGACCCTTTTGGAGGCTTTTCAAGCCTTGTTCATGCAAATAGGAGCTTATGAGAGCATGATGCCTTTAACCTAGGGACTGTAATTGCTAAAACGTGAAAATCTTTGAATACACTCTAAGGCATCTTTGAATACACTCCAAAGCCGCCTAAAATTAGGGATATTATGGTCTTTTAAGACTCCCTTTTTATAATCCAAAGGGGCACCCTTCATTAAGGGTATTTTCGACATTGTCTTGTAATAGTATAAATAGACCTTTAGCTTCCATTTTTTTGATAAGCTTGGATAAATACTGAAAGAATACTCTCTCCATAGCTTCTTGGAAGATACCATCAATGATTTCAAACTTGTGAAGAGTCAAATGGGAAGAGATGTCCTTGTTCAACCTAACCTTGAAGCGAATGACATCATGTTATACTTGTTCACCCCTATGGTCAAGATTCAAGACAAGTTGTTGGAATTCATCATAATATGCCATGACACTTTTGCTACCTTGCCTTAAGTTGTAAAGCTTGCAAGGAGCTCATGTCTATAATGCTTCGGTACTCCTCTCTCTTTCATTAATCTCTTTAATATCTCCTAAGGAGGGGATTTGTGATACCCTGTACATTGCATGTACTTACCCTATTTATTGGTAACGTGGTATATCCTTGTGCTATAAGTAACAGATGAGATTTGTTATGTAAGTATTAATGGTGTAGGTGAAATTATAGATGTTACCCGTACGTTTTTATGCGACACGATCAAGTTAACATCAATACAACTATTTAAACTTGGGATTGTAAGCTGGTATTTAGATCTAAAGTTTAAAGTGGACCAAGTGTGTTCAAGTTGAAACTTAGATTAAAGGAATTAGAAGCTGGAAATGGAATGAAATATTGAGGTGCTTGCTTGACTTAATTAAGCTAGAAGGTAAGTCACCTACTTAAGCTTTATAGATCAAATTAATGGACCAATGGCTATGGACCAGATTTGGACATAAACTAATGTACTCATTTGGGCCAAATTGATAAAAGTGGAAGAAAATAGAGAAATGGCCCAACACTTAAATCTGCCAAAGGCCCAAGTTAATTGAGCCCAAAGTAACAATTTAAGCAAGTAGGTGCATCATCTTCTTTGAAATTTTGAGTAGCTTGAATCCTTAACTAGGTGCATCACCTAATTGACTAATTTGTGGCTGGAAATGAGGTCATAATAAGGGCTCAATATAAGATCAATTTAGCTGGCCATTTTTCTCATTTTAACCATAATATTCCCTTTTAAATTGAAGCTTTCTGCCTTTCTTAACAAGGATAACAACAACAGCCCTAAAATTTCTTCTAGGGTTCTTGAAGAAACCCTCATCTTTTCAAGCTAAGGTAAGTGAAAACACTCAAGTTTTAGCTTAATTATCTCACGAAAGATTAGGGAAACATGCTATAGGTGTCTAATTATAAATACATGGCAGAATATAGAATAACTACTTGCTCACTTTTTCTTTGTTATTAAAAGATCTCTTTTCTTCTTTGGTTTAAAGTGTGAAGGAAAGTGAAAGTTGAAGTTCTTGAGAAGTTCAAATTTAAGTATAAGTTGTAAAATTAAGGTAAGGTGACTGCTCCATTTTGTAATCCTTATATATAAATTTGAGAGAGAATTATGAATGTGTTGTTATTGAGAACTCAAGAAATGATGAGTTAAATAAGTGATTGCTACAGTAAAAGGGATTTGGGACTGTTTTATAGACTGTTTTGTATGTATATATTATGGGTTGTCAGGTTGATGTTGGAGAAAGGTGTGATTAGTTTGTAATGAAATATAGAAGAAAGGTATGGTGGTACATCACTGAACTAATTATTGCATTTATTTACTGCCCAATCTGTTTTACGTATTGTTTGGAATGTGTAATGAAGCCGAGGTGGTTTCGGTGAACCTTATAAGGACATTATGTGGGTGTAATTGGAAGAGAACAGGGTTAAAATAACACCCTTAATTGATAGATTAAGAGCTTACTATCCGGTTAATATTTTGGTGAAGTTAAATAGCCCAAATATGTCGGTTGGTTGCTAATATTAGTTTACCATATCTTCTATTGTAGATAAGTAATCTGAAAGGAGGGAAGTCAAGTTTGGTTAATTTCAAAGTTTTATAATCAGGTATGTAATGCATACTCTATTTTGCACTCTTTGGCATGAAATCAGACATTTGGTCCATCAAGTAAGCTTCCAAAGTTATCCTATAACAAGTGATACATAATGGCAGTGATGTCACGCCTCAATCCTATTAGGGTGGACAGGCACCCGTAGCCATAAAGGCCCGAGAGAACCAATTCATAACCTTGTATTTCCTATGCATGTAACTATGAAAAACAAATATTCTGACAAACATGGTATTATGTATGATGTAAATAATTACACATGCAAGCACAAACTGATATATACAACACTTGGCCGTTGGGGCCACCATGTCTAAAAACAAGACACTACCATAACTTTACATTAGTCTACAAAGCCTCTAAAAGATACCTAGACTTAGTTAGGGTCGGGACAAACCCCCTCCCCCTGCCCTACTCTTAACCTACCGCACAATACCAAAATATATGAAACAGACTTAGAAAGCCCTGAATCAACCTGAAGCTCACCAATATGCAGGAATAGCCTGCACTCCTATGAGTGGGGTGTATGAGATGAAGTACCTGTGCCTGCAGCATGAAATACAGGTCCCCGTGAGGGATGTCAGTACGAAAATATGTACTAAATATCTAGGCTAAAGGTAACAACACACGATACAAGAGCTCAATAGAAATCAGATACAAGTGCATAAGTAGTACTAGTAGACCACCTTTATATATATATTTGTGGGGCTACATACATTACGTTTCTTTCTTCATTTTTACCTTTCTTACCTCATAATCTTTGTAAGCCATATGTAATGCAAATGACCAGCTGATCAGTGGTAAATAGATAAATTAGGATCGGGCCATGGTAGGCTTATGCCCCTAAGCTTCCACCTACATATAAAGATTGGGATTAGCCCATGCTAGGCTTATGCCCCTGAGCTACTACCCACATATCAAGGTATCGAGATCGGCCCATGCTAGTCTTATGCCCCTGAGCTGTCACTCCTTTTACAGATTTATGTTACTTAGTTTATTTAGCCTTTGAGATTGTCACTTTTGTGTTCATAACATTATGGTACCTTGAAATAATAAACTTCTACTAAGAGACATGTAAATAGGCACTTAATGCAACATAAATGAAGTAGAGAGCTATTGGCACACCAATGAAGTGTTTAGGAGCTATAACACATGGGTCTTAATTGAGTAAATGGAGAACTTCTGAAATTTTCAAATGAAGATAGATGTGCAGGTTTAATAATAAACACGTATTGAGGTGTTTTGATATGTTAAAGAGTGGGAACCTTGGTATACAATACGCTGCTATTATGTGTCACTTGTTACAGGACAACCTTGGAAACTTATTTGGTGGAACAAATGTTCGATTTCATGCCAAAGAGTACAAAATGGAGTATGCCTTACATACCTGGTTATATAGCTCTGAAACTAACCCGACTTGATTTCTCACCTTTTATATTACTTATCTACAATAAAATATATGGTAAACTAGTATTAGCAACCAACCAACACATTTAGGCTACTTAACTTCACCAAAATAGTAACAGAGCAGTAAACACATAATCTGTCCATCAAGGGCGTTATCTTAACCCTTTTCTCCTCCCATTACACCCACAAACCATACATGTCTAAGATCACCGGAACCACCCTCAACTTTATTACACCCTCCAAACAACACACAAAAACACATTAGGCAGTAAGCAAGGGAAACAATTAGTTCGGTGGTGTACCACTACATCTTTCTTCTATATTTCATTACAAACTAATCACACCCTTCTCCAACATCAACATGGAAGCCCATAACATGAACATACAAAACAGTACTAAATCACTCTTATTGTCGCAATCCATTATTAAACTCATCATCTCTTGAGTTCTCAATAACAACATATCCATAACTCTCTTTCAAATTCATATACAAGGAGAACAAAATGGAGAAGTCACCTTACCTCAATTCTGCTACTTATTCCTTTAATTGAACTCTTCAAGAACTTGAACTTTCCTTCACACTTTAAACCAAAAAAAAAAAGAGAAGTTCTTTAATACCAAAGAAAAGTGAGCAGATTGCTTGTTATATACTCTACCATATATTTACAATTAAGAGCTTATAACATCTTGTCATAATCTTCCATGAGATAATTAAACAAAAACTAAAGGGTTTTCACTTACCTTGGGCTGCAAAAGTAAGGGTTTCTTCAAGAACCCTAAAAGGAGTTTTAGGGCTGCTGTTCTTAACCTTTTTAAGAAAGAGAGAAAACTTAAAGTTTAAAAGGGTGAAATTGTGTTTAAAATGAATAGAATTGCCAGCAATGTTGAGCTTATATTGGGCCCATTAGAACCTTTCTTATTGACCTCATTTTCAGCCACAAATTAGCCCAAGTAGGTGATGCACCTACTTAAGGGTCCAAGCTGCTGAAACTTCAAAATAGGTGATGCACCTGTTTGCTTAATTTCTTGTTGGGCTCAATTTATATTTGGACCTTGGCAGATTGTGTGTGTTGGGCCATATACCCATTTTATTTCTCTTCTATTCAATTTGAGCCCAAATGAGTACATTACATTAGTATAGGATCAAATCTGGTCCATAGCATGTCCATTAATTTGGTCCAAATAATTCATGTAGGTGACTCACCTACTAGCTTAATTAAGTCAAGCAAGCACCTCAATATTTTGTTCCATTTTCAGCTCCTAATCCCTTTAATATAACCTTAAACTTATTCATACTTGGTCACTTTAAACTTCTGATTCAAATACTAGCTTACAATCCCAAGTTTAAATAGTAGTATCGACGTTAACTTGGTTGCATCACATAAAAACTACACGGGCAGCATATATAATTCTATCTATGCCATTAATACTTGCATAACAAACCTCAACCGTTACCTATCCTATGAAACCATACCAGGTTCCATATAATTAGAATAAGTACAAGCAAAATACGGGATGTTACAAGTGTATTATATACTATGTAGTCAATGACCTTGTTCCCACTCTCTAACATGTTAAAACACCTCAATACATGCTTATTATTAAACCTGCACGTCTATTTTCACTAGAGAATTTCAGGAGTTCTCCGTTTATAAGACCAATGTGTTATTTTCAGCTCCTAAACACTTCATTTGTGTGCCAACAGCTCCGTACCTCATTGTTGTTGCATTAAGTGCCCATTTACATATTTCTTATTGGTAGATTAAAATTTCAAAGTACCATAATATTATGACCACCAAAGTAACAATCTCAAAGGTTAAACAAACTAAGTAATGCAAATCTATAAAACGAGTGGCAGCTCAGGAGTATAAGCCTAGCATTGGCCGATCTCGATACCTTTATATTTGGGTGGCAGCTCAGGGGCATAAGCCTAGCATGGGCCAATCCTAACATTTATTTATGGGTGGTAGCATAGAGGCATAAGCCTAGCATGGTCCGATCCCGATTTGTCTATTTACCACTAATCAGATGGTCATTTGTATTATATGACTTACAAAGATTATGGAGTAAGAAATGTAAAATGAAGAAAAGAATGTAATGTACCTGATCCTACAAATATATAAAGGTGGTCTACTGGCACTATTTATTCATTGAATATGACTTACAAAAATTCATGCTGCAGGAATGGGTGCTTCAACTAATACACCTCACTAGTAGAAGCACAGGTTATTTAGTGACTATTGGTGAGCTCCAGGTTGATTTGGGGTATTTTGAATTTTTTCCATATGATTTGGTATTGTCCATTAGTCAAGAGTAGGGCAGGAGTTTGTCCCGACCCTAGCTAAGTCTATGCATCTTTTAGAGGCTTTGTAGACTAATATAAAGTTAAACATGGTAGTGTTTTATGTTTTAGATGTGGTGGCCCCAACAGCCAAGTGTTGTATATATAATTTTGTGCTTGCCAATGTAGATATTCTCATCAATGCGTAATATCATGTTTGTTAGAACCTTTTATTATCATAGATTCATTTATGAGAAGTACAAGGTTATGGATTGGTTCTGTAACATCCCGTAATTTTCTTGTACTTATTCTAATTATATAGAACCTGGTATGGTATTATAGGATAGGTAACGGGTGAGGTTTGTTATGCAAGTAGTAATGGGATATATATCAGTTTGTGCTTGCATGTGTAATTATTTTCATTGATACATAATATCATGTTTGTCGAAATATTTAGTTGTCATAGTTACATGTATGGGAAGTACAAGGTTATGAATTGGTTTTCTCGGGCCTTTATGGCTATGAGTGCCTGTCCACCCCAATGAGATTGAGACATGACAGGTTCTCTCAGGCCTTTATAGCTATGGGTGCCTGTCCGCCCCGATAGGATTTGAGGCATGATAAAAGTGGTATCAGAGAAGGTTGTCCTAGGGAGTCTACAAAGCCATCTCTAAATAGATTCTTGCTTATGGGTATCTTGTGCACCACATCTATAAAAAAGATGCTACGAACATTTAGGGGTTGTTTCTTTTTTTTATTTTCACATTTTAGATCGTGTAATAGAGCCCAAGTCGTAGGTGAAGTCATATATTTAACCACTAAACCTATTATTTTTCTCTCATTCTAGTAAAGATTTCGATTACAAGAAAGAGTAAGAATACAGGTAAGTGAGTAGACGTGGCTGTCAAAGAAAGGACCAGCAAGTCACCACCTAGACAAGCTATTCAAAGTGAGGCTCAAGCTGAGAATATCACAAACTTCTTCTACTCCTCCATCTCCAGAAGAACTAAGGAGGAGAAGAACCACATCCTCAGAACCACCTATTAATCCTACTAACCAAGATCTAAGGAGTGCGGTGCAATTATTGGCTCATATAGTTACTGGAAAAGTTCAAGGACAAACTATTCCAACCACAAGTTCTAGTGGTTCAATATGGCAGCTAGCCTACGGACACATGATTTTCTTAAATTGGATCATCCCACATTCACCAGATCAGATATAACTGAAGACCCACAGGACTTTATTGATAAAATCCAAAGGACTCTAGATATCATGCATGTATCAGGTAATGAGATAGTTGAGCTAGCAGCATATACATTTAAAGGGGAGGCTATATTTTGGTATGAAGACTGTAAATGATATAGGGGTATTGATGCACCTTTAGCTACTTAGAAAGAGTTTAAAGAGGCAATTCTGGATTATTATCTTCTATTTGAGATTCGAGAGGCCCGTGTAGATCAGTTCCTAATCTTCGCCAAGGGAATATGAGCGTGAAGGAGAACAGCCTCCGGTTTAAGTCTTTGCCAAGGTATGCCCCTAATGTAGTGGCTACTATGGATGATTGAGTTTATCGATATGTGTATAGATTGGACCCATATAGGGTTAAATATTGTACTATTGCTACTTTGAACAAATACATAAACATAGCAAGGATAAAAGATTTTACACAAAAAATAGAGGATCAGAGGCAAAGAAGAAGAACACAAGAATTGGAAAGAGGGTATTCTAAAAGGGCCAGATTTATGGGGCATTTCATGGGATCCCAATGTGAATTTAGGCCTCATTTTTCCAATAGATCGTCTAGTACATTATCATTTAATCCTATAGCTAGTGCTCCACCACAGTTTCAAAGGTCCAAAGGCAACTAGTTTGGACAAAAAAGTGAGAGTCAGAGTTCACGAACAACGGGGTATCAAGAGAAAGGGATTATGAGCCAATTAAGGACTCCTCAACAGCCATGTAAACATTGTGGAAAGCTTCATTTAGGTGCATTCAGTTTGGGACAAATGCCTGCTTTTGGTGTGGTACATCGGGGCATATGATGAGAGAATGCCCACAAAGGGGCATGGGTGGTATGGCACGACATACTAGATCAGCCGTTGGTTGCATCATCATAATCAGTACCTCGAGGTGTAGAGACTATGGGTCGTTGTAGAGGTACTAAAGGAGCAACTAACTCTAGTGGAGTTCAGAATCATATATATGCGTTAGCGGATCAACAAAATTTAGAGGCTTCTCCAGATGTGGTTACAGGTACATTGTCCATCTTTTCACATGATGTATGTGCATTAATAGATCCAGGTTCTACATTATCATATGTCCCTCCATTGGTTGCTGGGAAGTTCAAAAGAACACCATAATTACTAGTTAAGCCATTTGAAGTATCTATGCCGGTTGGTGAATCTAAAAAGTGTATCAAAATTTTATAATAACTATTTGTGGTCGTGATACAATGGCTGACCTGGTTGAGTTAGAAATGGTAGATTTTGATTCTATAATGGGTATGGTGTCATGCCTCAACTCCTATTGGGGCAGACACACACTCGTAGCCGTAAAGGCCCGAGAGAACCAATTCAAAAACTTGTACTTCCCATCCATGTAACTACAACAACTAAAGGTTCTGACAAACATGATATTATCTATAGATGAGAATAATTACATATGCAAACACAAACTGATATATACAATACTTGGCCGTTGGGGCCACCACATCTAAAGAAAAAACACTACCATAACTTTACTTAGTCTACAAAGCCTCTAAAAGATACATAAACTTAGTTAGGGTCGGGACAAACTGATACGGGATAAACAAGAGAACACAAAACAACTCCAAAACAGTCCACTAATCTTAAGGATTTGAGGACCCTTTTGAAGACTACTCTCGGATTCGCTATCAACAACACAATAACAAGATAAAGAGGTGTGTTCTCAACACCAAAACAGCCTTACAAAACAAGAAGAATAACACAACAATATTGTAACAAGAACTCACGGATTCCCTAGAAATGAGAACAAACTAGTACAAACGATTACAAGAATAAAAGGAACAAAGGATAGATAGTTAGACCTTGGTTGATATAATCTTAAGACCCCAAGAACTTGGACCCTTAACACTACATGTAACGGTTAACCTAACTCCTACGTTGACACAGGAGGGACTTTACCTCCTCTAAACACCAACGTCTTAAGCCATGAATGCAACACTAGTGATTTCACAGTAGCATCACCCTAATTTTGGGTTGCCTCCTAAAGAGAAGAGAGGACTTGTCTTTCAAAGTATTATACAACTTACAAATATCATCAAAGTGTAAGACAAAAATAACCTACAATGTTCTATTTTACTAGCTTACAACTAGAATACAAAATGACTAAAAGGCCCTTTAATGAAAAGCCTCAAACTATCGCCCATGGAGTGTAGTGTAGGTTCGGTTTTGGTGTGTGTTTTAGGCCCTCTTTTATATTTTTCTAGCAGACTCTAAGCCTCAGGTTCATTACACTTTCACACATCCATCCTCGTGGTCGTACTTGTATCATAAACCCCCGCCTTATCTTGACTTACTATACAATATAAAAATATATGGAATAGACTCGGAAAGCCCCGAATCAACCTGGAGCTCACTAATAGTCCTTGAAAAGCCTGCGCTCCTACTAATGAGTTGTATGAGCTGAAGTGCCTGTGCCTACAGTATGAAATGCAGGTCCCCCATGAGGGACATCAGTGCAAAAATATGTACTGAATATGTAAGGCAAAGGTAACAACACACTTAATACAAAAGCTCAATAAAAATCTGATACAAGTGTATAAGTAGTACTAGTAGACCACCTTTATAAATACTTGTGGGACAATGTACATTACATTCTTTTCTTCATTTTACCTTCTTACTTCATAATCTTTGTAAGCCATATAATGCAAATGACAAGCTGATCAGTGGTAAATAGATAAATTAGGATCGGCCCATGCTAGGCTTACGCCCCTGAGCTGCCACCTACATATAAAGATTGGGATCGGCCCATGCTAGGCTTATGCCCCTGAGCTGCCACCCACAAATAAAGGTATCGTGATCAGCAACTATTAATCTATCAAACAAAGGTGTTATTTTAACCCCTTTTTTCCCTCCAATTACACCCACATACCATATAGGTTCTTATAAGGTTCACCAAAACCACCTCGACTTCATTACACATTCCAAATAATACGCAAAATAGATTGGGCAACAAATATTAGTTCGGTGGTGTATCACCACATCTTTCTTCTATAATTCATTACAAACTCATCACACCTTTATCCAACTTCAACCTGGCAGCCCATAACATATACATACAAAACAGTCCACAAAACAGTCCCAAATCCCTTTTATTGTAAGAATCAATTATTGAACTCATCATCTCTTGAGTTCTCAATAACAATACATCCATAATCCCCTCTTAAATTCATATATAAGAAAAACAAAATGGAGAAGTCACCTTACCTCAATTCAGCAACTTATTTTTTTTAATTGAACTCTTCAAGAGCTTGAACTTTCCTTCACTCTTAAACCAACGAAGAAGAAAAAAAGTTCCTCAATAACAAGGAAACGTGAACAAACAACTTGTTCTATAATCAGCCATATACTTATAGTCAAACACTTATAACTTGTTTTCCTAATCTTCCATGAGATAATTAAACAAAACCTTAAGTGTTTTTCACTTATCTTGGGCTACAAAGGTGAGGGTATCTTCAAGAACCCTAGAAGGAAAAATAGGGTTGTTGTTCTTGTTGTTTTAGAGAGAGTAGAGAGATTTGCTGAAATATACTCCTTTTTTGTGACTTAAAAGTGAAGTAAAATGACCAGCAACTTGGCCTTTTAAAGTCCCTATCTTGTCCACCTTCTTAGTTGTATTTTGGACCATAAAATTGGTCAAATTGGTCCAAGTAGGTGATGTACCTACTTAAGGGTTCAAGCTGCACGAATTTTCAAAGTAGGTGATGCACCTACTTGCTTAATTTATTGTTGGGCTCAATTATATTTGGGCCTTGGCAGATTGGTGTGTTGGGCCACTTATCCATTTTCTTTCTCTTTTGTTCAGTTTGGCCCAAATGAGTCTATTAGCATAGACCCAAATCTGATCCATAGCCATGGGTCCATTAATTTGGTCCAAATAACTTAAGTAGGTGACTCACCTACTAGCTTAAATAAGTCAAGCAAGAACCTCAATATTTTGCTCCATTTTCAGCTCCTAATCCCTTTAATCTAACCTTTAACTTATACACACTTGGTCACTTTAAACTTTAGATTCAAATACTAGCTTACGGATTCTAAGTTTAAATAGTTATCTTAATATTAACTTAGTCGCATCACCTTAAACTGTACGGGCAGCATCTATAATTCCATCTATACCATTAATACTTTCATAACAATTCTCATACGTTATATATATCAAAAGGCTATACCAAGTTCCATATAATTAGAACAAGTACAAGAAGAATACGGGATGTTACATATGGATTGGTTGGCTTCCTGTTATGGTGCAGTAGATTGCTGAACTAAGAGGGTGTATGTCCATTTTCCAAGGGAGGCAGTCCTTGAATGGAGGGGTAATATTGGTGCGCCAAGTGGTACATTTATTTCTTATTTTAAGGCAAAAAGGATGATTTCTAAGGGTTACATATATCATTTAGTTAGAGTGAGAGATACAGATATGGATCCACCAACCCTTCAAAATATTCTAGTGGTAAATGAATTTCTCGATGTATTTCCTGAAGATCTTTCAGGTTTGCCACCAGAATGAGAAGTGGAGTTTGGTATTTATGTAAGTATAGAATGGCCCCGACAAAATTACGGGGGTTAAAAGAGCAATTAAAAGACTTTCTAGTAAAAGGATTCATAAGGCCAAGTATGTCCCCTTGAGGCACACTAGTGTTATTTGTGCATAAGAAAGATGGCTCATTTAGAATGTGTATTGACTACCGACAACTTAATAAGGTGACTATTAAGAACAAATATCCCCTTCCGATAATTGATGACCAATTCGACCAGTTGCAAGGCGCCCCAAGTACTTTTCAAAGATTTATTTGAGGTCAGGTTACCACCAAGTGAGGGTCAAAGAGAACGATATACCCAAGACAACTTTTCAAACACGGTATGGTCATTACGATTTTCTAGTCATGTCCTTTGGACTAACTAATGCGCCCGCAACTTTAATAGATTTGATGAATAGGGTATTCAAGCCATTCTTAAATGTGTTCGTGATAGTTTTTATACATGATATTCTAGTTTATTCGAGATCGAAGGAGGACCATGCCGGTCACTTACAACAAGTGTTACAGATTCTTCGTGATTCTAAGCTATATGCAAAGTTCTCTAAATGTGAGTTTTGGTTAAAATCTATGGAATTTTTGGGTCATATTGTATCTGATGAAGGGATAATGGTTGACACTCAAAAGATAGAAGCCGTGAAGAACTGGACAAGACCTATAATCGTAGTTTCCTCGGATTGCAGGTTATTATAGGAGGTTCGTTGAAGGTTTTTCTTTAATTTCAGCACCTTTAACAAAGCTAACACACAAAGCTTCCAAGTTTTAATGGAATGATGCATGTGAAAGGAGTTTCCAAGATCTAAAGAATAAGTTGACTTCTACACCCGTATTGGTGCTTTTAGAAGGCACAGACGGGTATGTAGTGTATTGTGATGCTTCAAGAATTGGCTTAGGATGTGTATTAATGCTGCATGGTAAAGTCATAGCATATTCAGAAAGACAATTGTAGACACATGAGAAGAATTATCCAACGCATGATCTAGAACTAGAAGCGGTTATATTTTCCTTAAAGATATGGCGTCACTACTTGTAAGAGATTCATGTTGACATATATACTAACCACAAGAGTTTATAATATGTCATTAATCAGAAGGATCTAAATTTGAGGCAACGAAGATGGCTTGAATTTTTAAAAGACTATGACATTGATATATTGTATCATCCGAGGAAAGCAAATGTAGTAGCAGATGCATTAAGTCAGAAGACCATGGAACCATCTATAGAAAGATAAGGGATGACTAAAGATCTGTACTAACTAGCCAATTTGGGAGTTCACCTTCTTGAAACTCCAGATGAAGGGCTTATTGTGCATACTGTGGTAGAATCTTTATTAGTAGTTGAAGTGAAAGAGAAGTAATATGTAGATCCCATACTATTACAACTTAAGGATAATGTACAATGTGTTATGACAATGTCATTTGAGCTAACGCAAGAGGGAGTACTTCAGTGCCAAAACAGATTATGTGTGCCTAATGTAGATGGGCTAAAAAAGAGGATTATGATAGAGGCACATCATTCAAGGTATTCTGTAACATCCTATTTTTTGCTTGTACTTGTTCTAATTATATGGAACTTGGTATAGCCTTTTGATATATATAGCATATGACAATTGTTATGCAAGTATTAATGGTATAGATGGAATTATAGATGCTGCCCGTACAGTTTAATATGATGCGACTAAGTTAACGTTAAGATAACTATTTAAAATTGGAATCGTAAGCTAGTATTTGACCAAGTGTGTATAAGTTGAAGGTTAGATTAAAGGGATTAAGAGCTGAAAATGGAGCAAAATATTGTGACTTATTTAAGCTAGTAGGTGAGTCACCTACTTAAGTTGTTTGGACTAAATTAATGGACCCATGGCTATGGATCAGATTTGGGTCTATGCTAATATACTCATTTGGGCTAAATTGAACAAAAGAGAAAGAAAATAGATAAGTGGCCCAACACACCAATCTGCCAAGGCCCAAATATAATTGAGCCCAACAAGAAATGAAGCAAGTAGGTGCATCACCTACTTTGAAGTTTTAGGATCCTGGACCCTTAAGTAGGTGACCAAAATTCAGCTAAGGAGTTGGACAAGATAGGGCCTTTAAAAGGCCAAGTTGCTGGTCATTTTATTTCACTTTTAAATCACAAAAAAGGAGTGTATTTCAGCAAATCTCTCTACTCTCTCTAAAACAACAAGAATGGCAGCCCTATTTTTCCTTCTAGGGTTCTATAATCAGCCACATACTTATAGTCAAACACTTATGGATGTCTTGTTATTTAGAACTCAACAGATGATGAATTCAATAATTGATTGCTACAATAAAGGGGATTTGGGACTGTTTTGTATGTATAAGTTATGGGCTGCCAGGTTGAAGTTGGATAAAGGTGTGATGAGTTTGTAATGAATTATAGAAGAAAGATGTGGTGATACACCACCGAACTAATGTTTGCTACCCAATCTATTTTTTGTATTGTTTGGAATGTGTAATGAAGTCGAGGTGGTTTTGGTGAACCTTATAAGAACCTATATGGTATGTGGTTGTAATCGGAGAAAAAAAGGGTTAAAATAACACCCTTGTTTGACAGATTAATAGTTGCTGCCCGGTTACTGTTTTGGGTGAAATTAAGTATCTCAAATTTGTTGATTGGTTACTAATACTAGTTTACCATATATTCTATTGTAGATAAGTAATCTAAAAGGTGGTAAGTCAAGTCGGGTTAGTTTCGGAGTCAAATAACCAGGTATGTAAGGCATACTCTATTTCACACTCTTTGGCATGAAATCATACAATTGTTCCATCAAGCAAGTTTCCGAGGTTATCCTATAACAAAGATATACATAATGACAGCACATTACAACACTCCATGTATCCAATGACCTTGTTCCCACTCTCTAACGCATTAGAACACCTCAATACGTGCTTATTATTAAATCTGCGCGTCTATCTTCACTAGAAAATTTCAGAAGTTCCCCGTTTACTCCAATAAGACCCATGTGCATTTTTAGCTTGTAAACACTTCATTTTGTGTGCCAACAGCTCCCTACCTCATCGTTGTTGTATTAAGTATCCATTGATATGTCTCTTATTAGTAGATTATTGGTTCAAGGTACCATAATGTGATGACCACCAAAGTAACAATCTCAAAGGTTAAATAAACTAAGTAATGCAAATCTGTAAAATGACGAGTGGCAGCTTAGGGGCACTTGCCTAGCATGGGCCGATCTCGATACCTTTATTTGTGGGTGGCAGCTCAGGGGCATATAAGCCTAGCATGGGCCGATCCCAGTCTTTATATGTAGGTGGCAGCTCAGGGGCGTAAACCTAGAATGGGACGATCCTAATTTATCTATTTACCACTAATCAGCTAGTCATTTGCATTATATGGCTTACAAATATTATGAAGTAAGAAGGTAAAACGAAGAAAATAATGTAATGTACATTGTCCCACAAGTATTTATAAAGGTGGTCTACTAGTACTACTCATACAAGTGTATCAGATTTTTATTGAGCTTTTGTATCAAGTGTGTTGTTATCTTCTGCCTTACATATTCAGTACATATTTTCGTACTGATGTCCCTTAGGGGGGACCTATATTTCATGCTGCAGGCACAGGCACTTCAGCTCATACAACTCATTAGTAGGAGCGCAGGCTTTTCAGGGACTATTGGTGAGCTCCAGGTTGATTCGGGGCTTTCTGAGTCTGTTCCATATGTTTTGGTATTGTGCCCGACCCTAACTAAGTCTATGTTTCTTTTAGAGGCTTTGTAGACTAATGTAAAGTTATGGTAGTGTCCTGATTTTAGACATGGTGGCCCCATCAGCCAAGTGTCGTACATATCAGTTTGTTCGTGTATGTGTAGTTATTTTCATTGATACATAATATCATGTTGTCAGAACATTTGGTTGTCACAATTACATGCATGGGAAGTACAAGGTTATGATTAGTTCTCTCGAGCCTTTACAGCTACTGGTGCCTGTCCGCCCCAACAAGATTTTAAGGTGTGACAAAAGTGGTATCAGAGCGGTCGTCCTAGGGTGTCTATAAAGTCATGTCTATATAGAGTCCTGGTTATGGACGTGTTGTGCACCATATCTATAAATAGGAGGCTATGTGACATTTAGGGGTCGTCTCTTCTCTTAGATCATGCAATAGAGCCCATGTTGTAGGTGAATATTTAACCATTGAACCTATTTTTTTCCTCTTATTATAGTAAAGATACTGGTTACAAGGAGTAATAATATAGGTAGGTGGATAGACAAGGATGCTGGGGAGGGGACCAACAAATACCACCTAGACGAGCTAATCAAAGTGAGGCTCAAGCTGAGTTTGTGTCCCAAACTTCTTCTACTCCTCCATCTCCAGAAGAGCTAAGAAAGAGAAGAACCGCATCCTCAGAAATACCTACCAATGCTACAGACCAAGATCTAAGGAATGCAGTTCAATTGTTGGCTCGTATAGTTGTTGTACAAGCTTAAGGACAAGCCATTCCAACTACAGGTTCTAGTGGTGCAGTAGGGCAGCTAGCCTATGAACGTAGGATTTTCTCAAATTGGATCCTCCCACATTCACCGAATCAGATCTTAATGAAGACCCATAGGACTTTATTGATCAAATCCAAAGGGTTCTAGATATTATGCATATGTCGGGTAAAGAGACAGTTGAGCTAGCAGCATATAGATTCAAGGGGAGGGCTATATTTTGGTATGAAGATTGAAAACGATCTAGGGGTATCGATGCACCTTCAGCTACTTGGAAAGAGTTCAAAGAGGAATTTCTTGATCATTACCTTCCATTTGAGATTCAAGAAGCTCGTGCGGATCAGTTTCTAAATCTTCACCAGGGAAATATAAACGTGAGGGAGTACAGCCTCCGGTTTAACTCCTTGTCTAGGTATGCTCCTAATGTTGTAGCTACAATGGATGATAGAGTTCATCGATATATGGATAGATTGGATCCACAACTGGTTAGAGATTATACTATTGCTGCTTTGAACAAAGACATGGACATAGCAAGGATACAAGCATTCGCATAAAAAAATGGAGGATCAGAGGCAAAGAAGAAGAACACAAGATTTAGAAAGGGGGTATTCCAAGAGGTCTAGATCTAGGGGCAGTTTATGGCATCTCAAGAAGAGTTTAGGCCTCAATTTTCTAATAGAACACCTAGGCCATTATCTTCTTATTCTGCAGCTAGTGCTCCACCACAGTTTCAAGGGTCTAAAGGTAACCAGTTTGGTCAAAGAAATGAGAGTCAGAGTTCGCAAACAATAGGGTATCAAGAGCAAGGGATTATGAGCCAATTTAGGCCTCCTCGATAGCCATGTAGACAATGTGGAAAGCTTTTTTTATGTGTATGTTATTTCAAAACAAATGCTTGCTTTTGGTGTGGTATGTCGGGACATATGATGAGAGAATGCCTTTAAAGGGGCATAGGTGGTATGGTACGACCTACTAGATCAGCCTGGCATCATCATCATCGGTGCCTTATTTAGGTAGGGGTGTACAGTCTATGGGTCGTGGTAGAGGTGCTAAAGGAATAGCTAGCTCTAGTGGAGTTCAGAATCGTACATAAGCTTTTGTAGATCGACAAAATTTAGAGGCTTCTCTAGATGTGGTTACAAGTACATTGTCCATCTTTTCACATGATGTATATGCATTCGTTGATTAGGGTTCTACATTATCGTATGTCACTCCATTGGTTGCTTAAAAGTTCAAAAGAACACTAGAATTGCTAGTTAAGCCATTTGAAGTATCTACGCCGACTGGTGAATCTGTTATAGTTAAGAGAGTGTATTGAAATTGTATAATAACTATTTACGGTTGTGATACAATGGTTGACCTGGTTGAGTTAGAAATGGTAGTTTTTTTTATGCTATAATGGATATCGATTGGTTGGCTTCTTGTTATGCCACAGTAGATTGCAGAACTAATAGGGTGTGTTTCCATTTCCTAAGGGAGGCAGTCCTAGAATGGAGAGGTAATATTGGTGCACCAAGAGGTAAATTTATTTCTTATTTTAAGGCAAAAAGGATGATTTTCAAGGGTTACATATGTCATCTGGTTAGAATGAAGGATATAAAGGCGGAGACACCAACTCTTCAAACTATTCCAATGGTAAATGAATTTCCTGAAGATCTTTTGGGTTTGCCTCCAGAACGAGAAGTGGAGTTTGGTACCGATGTGATTCCAGGTACTCAACCAATCTCAATTCCTCCGTATAGAATGGCCCCGGCAGAATTACGAGAGTTGAAAGAGCAATTGAAAGACTTGCTAGAAAAAGGATTCATAAGGCCCAGTGTATTCCCTTGGGGTGCACTAGTGTTATTTGTGCATAAGAAGAATGGCTCGTTAAGAATGTGTATTGACTATAGACAATTGAACAAGGTGACTATTAAGAACAAATATCCCCTTCCGAGAATTGATGACGTATTTGATCAATTGCAAGGAGCCAAGTGGTTTTCGAAGATTGATTTAAGGTCTGGTTACCACCAAATGAGGGTCAAAGAGAAAGACATACCCAAGATAGCTTTTCAAACACGGTACGGTCATTACGAGTTCCTAGTCATGTCCTTTGTGCTAACTAATGCACCTGCAGCTTTTATGAATTTGATGAATAGGGTGTTCAATCCATTCTTGGATGTGTTTGTGATAGTTTTTATAGATGATATTCTGGTTTATTCGAGATCAAATGAGGACCATGCCAATCACTTATGATATATGTTGCAGATTTTTCGTGATCATAAGCTATTTGCAAAGTTCTCTAAATGTGAGTTTTGGTTAAAATCTGTGGCATTCTAAGGTTATATTGTATCTGATGAAGGAATAAGGTTGATACTCAAAAGATAGAAGTCGTGAAGAACTGGTCAAGACCTATAATGCCTATAGAGGTTTGTAGTTTCCTTGGGTTGGCAGGTTATTATAGAAGGTTTGTTGAAGGATTTTCTTTAATTTCTGCACCTTTAACAAAGCTAACACACAAAGCATCCAACTTTAGTGCCAACTTAAAGACAATGTACAATGTGGTATGACAAAGTCATTTTTGCTAACGCAAGAGGGAGTACTTTGGTGCCAAAACAGATTATGTGTGCCTAATTGTTGATGGGCTAAAAAAGAGGATTATGAGAGAGGCACATCATTCATGGTATTCCATCCAGCCGGGGTCAACTAAAATGTATCATGATTTGAAAGGAATGTATTGGTGGGGTGACATGAAGAACAACATTGCAGAATTTCTAGCTGAATGTCCAAATTGTCAAAGAGTTAAAGTAGAGCATCAAAAGCCCAGGGGTTATATGCAATGTATAGATCTCCCAATATGGAAGTGGGATATAATCAACATGGATTTCATCACTGGTTTGCCTCGTACATCTCGAAAGTTTAAATCCATATGGGTGATAGTTGATAGTCTTAACAAATCAGCACACTTCCTACCGGTTAGGATGACTTATACAATTGAAGAGTATGCCAAATTGTATATTAAAGAGATAGTTCGACTACACGGAGTACCAATCTCTGTTATATCAGATCAAGGGGCTCAATTTACTACAAATTTTGAAAGTCTTTTCAGAGAAATTTGTGTTCACAAGTCAATCTAATTACATTTTTTCACCCTCAAATAGATGGACAAGCAGAACATACCATTCAAACACTTGAAGATATGCTACGATCTTGTGTATTAGACTTTAAAGGTAGTTGGGATGATCATTTACCTCTTATCGAGTTTGCCTACAACAATAGCTATCATTCAAGTATCAAAATGGCACCATATGAAGCTTTGTATAGAAGAAAGTGTAGATCACTAATTGGATGGTTTGAAGTGGGTGAAACTTCCATATTCGAGCCAGATCTTGTTCATCAGGCTATGGAAAAGGTTAAAATTGTCCACCTTTGTCTTACCTTGTTGTACATTCTCCTTAAGCTATAAAAGAATAGGATCTATGTATTTCTTCTCTTTAACTTTGGCTACTAATGAGGATTCTGCTGCATTTTGCACAATAACGCCTTTTTCTTAAGATTCAAGAAGGCGAACCCCCAACAGTAGTATTTTAATAGTTCAAGCCAACTTCGCTGCCATAAATTTAGGTCCCTCTAGTTAAAGAGGTGCTGCAAACTCTTATGGTCGGTGTAAATATCAACATGAACCCCATACAAGTAGTGGCGTCATATTTTAATTGAAAATATAACTGCTCCTATCTCAAGATCATGTGTTGGATAATTCTTCTCATGTGGCTGCAACTGTCTTGAGGCATAAGCTTTTACTTTACCATATTGCACCAAAACACATCCAAAGCCAACTCATGAAACATCACAATATACCGCATATGATACAAATGCTAAGCCCTCGAATCCTTTCATACGTAGCTAAGCCAAGGAATTACAATGATTTCAATCATTGTTTATGTAATTGAAGGCGTGTAAGAGTGTGATGCATCCAACCAAGGAAGGATACTTGTTGGTTTGTAAAGAAGATCTTTGAAAGAACTACTTTCTTACATCTCATGGGTGCCTAAAAGGAAGGGTATTATGGGCTTTTTGCACTCTTAAGTTACACTCAAGGGGCTCCTTTTTTTTAGCTTCATTAAGGGCATTAGAGTCTTTTATTATGTAATAGTATAAATAGACATTTTAGCTTCTATCTTCATTAGTTTTTGAAAGTCATTGAATATTACTCATAGATTGTAGTTTTAGTCTTCTAGTTCTAGTGTAGA
>NW_025892495.1:63410-139559 GCF_002878395.1 Capsicum annuum
TGAGTTTATATTGGTGAGGTGTGTTTGACGGTTTGAAACATCTTCTTATGTGTTGTTTTCTCTTTGTGTGGTTGCTGATTTTTGCTTCTAGTGTAAATTTCATGTGTTGATAGTCCTTTAGGCTATCATTTGGTATCAAACCCTTGTTTAGTTGTGTTCTCACATCTCTAAATCTTGGTTTTAGTGTCCTTATTAAGAAAATCTCAACAAAAAAGAGTCAAAAATTTGAAAATATAAAAAAAAAATGGTGTCTAGTTGTGTATTGTTGTAGATCCGAATCTAAAATCTTAGATCTACATGTTTTTACTTTTTCTTTGAAGTTTCTTTTACTATATCCTTGCTCTCTAGTGCCTAGGGAGTCTAGATCTACTTTTAGAGTGAAGTTTGGTTGAGTTTGAGCTAAGATCCACCATGGCTATGGAGTTTTGAAGCTTTGTGAGCTAGATCCGAATTTAGCATAGTGATTTGGACGTGTTTTGTGGCTGATTTTTAGTTGGTTGAGTTTGTTTTGGCCTAAGGACCCTTGATCTAAAAGAAAAATTAACATTAAGGTTCATTTCCTTGTTGGTCAAACTTGGTCAACACTTAAACATTTATCTTGTTCATCCATCATCTTCATATCTTAGGGAAGAAAAATATTCAAGGGTGTTGTTTGATCCAAAAGAGGGAAAAAAGAGAGTGAAAAAGTTGTTAGTCCAAAAGCATATCCCAAGACTATTCCATTCTTCCAAAAGGAGGAGGGGACAAGGAGATAACAAAGTACACTTGCAAGTACAAAGGGGGGGACCATTTCATTTCAATTTCACTTGGAGGGTTGAAAAAGCTCTAAATTGCCTCCTTACCCCCTCAAATCCGAAAATCTCCTTCCCAAAGGGTGGTATTTGGCTGAAACAAGATTTGGGGAAAATCAAAAAATTTGAAAAGTGACAACCAACCACATTGTGCCACATCATCACTTGTGATCAACCAAATTCCTCTCTAAAATTAGATTTCTTAGTTTTCACCTTCTTGATTCTATTTTCTTTTAAAGCTAATTCTATCACTAATTAGCAAACTAGTAAGTACCTACTACGTTGGTAATTAGTCTAGAGTTCGTTTATTTCGTGTCTTCATTTTTTTTGTGCTTTTCTTGTTTTAAAATCGTAGTGTTTTGTTGGTTCAAGTTTGTACATCACTTTATTTGAGTCATTTTAAACAAATATCGATTCTGAACTAAAGCTTCTCACCACTAAAGCAACTCACCAAGTATTTCCAATTATCCAACACTTGTGAGGCCAAGTGTGAGGTGAGGTTCAGTGTGAGTGAAGTGAGGTTTTAGAACTAACTTGTTTGCTCATTTTGTAGATTTTCCTTTGCTGTTTTTTTTTTCTTCTTATTAGGTACATTTGACCAAGGAACCCTGATACACTATCAAGTCCACAATGTAAGAATCCAGCAACAACAACAAGATAAACAATCTAACACAAGAACAAGAAGTTGAATAACAAGTGCTAGTGAATCGAAATAGGCCACACACGGCTTCACTAGGCTTTAAGAATCACATTTTTAGAACAAGATGATGAAGTTTTCAACAAGAACCAGCAAGTAAACAAGGTGCTAGTGAATCGAAAGAGCCCTACACGGATACACTTCAAGATTAGAAAACACAATCTTAACAAGATTGATAGAAGATAGTAACTTGACATATAATATTCAAGAGTCTAAGAACCCAAACAACAATAGAGGACCCTAATACTAAAGAATATTATCACCAAGTTCTTACTTGGACCAAGAGGAACTCTATGACCTCAAGATCCTTGTTTCTTACCAAGATACAACACAAGTATCACTCTACTTGTGAGTTTTTCAGATTTGGGGCTTCTCCAATGGAAGAGAGAGAAGTTCCTCAATATTATAAGTGTTGTCACCAAATATTATGAAAGAACTAGCTTCCAAATTGATACAAGTACGACCACGAGGATGGACGTGTGAAAGTGTAATGAACTCGAGGCTTGGAGTGTGCGAGAAAAATGCAAAAGAGGGCCTAAAACACACACCAAAACTGAACCTACACTACACTCCATGGGCGATATTTTGAGGCTTTTTCATTAAAGGGCCTTTTGGTCATTTTGTATTCTAGTTGCAACCTAGTATAAATAGAACATTGTAGGTCATTTTTGTCTTAGACTTTGATGATATTTGTAAATTGTATAACACTTTGAAAGACAAGTCCTCTCTTCTCTTTTGGAGGCAACCCGAAATTAGGGTGATACTAGTGTGGACTCACTAGTGTTCCATTCATGGCTTGAGACGTTGGTATTTAGAGGAGGTAAAGTCCCTGTTGTGTCAACGTAGGAGTTAGGTTAACCGTTGCGTGTAGTGTTAAGGGTCCAAGAGTATCACATTTTCTTGGGTTTTTAAGATTATATCAACCAAGGTCTAACTATCTATCCTTTGTTCCTTTTATTCTTGTAATCGTTTGTACTAGTTTGTTCTCGTTTCTAGGGAATTCGTGAGTTGTTGTTACAAGATTGTTGTGTTCTTCTTCTTGTTTTGTAACTTAGCTTGGTTGTTTTGTGCCTTTCCTAGCTTTTCTTGTATCATTTGGTATCAAAGCGTGGCTTGATCTTGTTCCTACAAGATCAATCTTGGGCTTGTTAGTTAAAAAAAAATTGATGAAAAACCTGAAAATCCAAAAAAATAGCAATCTGTCCAATTTGTGTTCTTGGTCAAAAATTGTGTTCTTGTTATGTATTGGCCATGATTTTTACTTGTCTTTGTTGTCTCTAAGTGTTAGTATTGTTCCTCACTAACACATTGAGTCTATATCTTAGATTTGAGCTTGTAATGTGAATATTGTTGTTGTTCTTAGTTTGGCCGCGTGATGTTGTTATACAATTGGTGTCCTAAGACCAATTTTGTTAAAGATATGGTAGTCTTGGCCGTTGATACAATATTGTTGTGGGTTTAGAGTTGATACGAGAAAGACAAGAGAAGGCTCAAAAACTACTCAAAACAGTCCACAAATCAACTAGAACCCGAGGACCCCTTTGAGAGCAACTTTCAGCCAACAATAACAACACAAGGATTACAAGATACAAGGTGTATTTTAACACCAAAACAGCAATAATGACAAAAGATGAAACAAGTCACAGATTCAACACAAACACAAGGGAAATTGCAAAGAAAATAAAGATAGATAGTGTGACCAAGATTATTACAAGATTAAGAACCAAGTGTATTTCAACACTAACCCCTAATGAATGTAGCAATCAAAACCACACTCTTACGGTGACCGCCAAGGGAATGAACTCACCTCAAGATCTACCGTTTCCAAGCAAAGATCAATATTGGCTTTTCCAAGCCCTATGCTAAGGATGGCTTTTCCAAGCCCTACAACTAAGGGTGTTACACTCTCTAAAGGGACAAAAAAACGTCTTTCAATTCTTCATCATTCAAAATCTGCCAAGAAATGAGCTAAAATGACCTATTTATAGTGTATTACAAAAGAAGACAAAATACCACTTTGCCCTTAATGATAGGTGAGGCCATGGTGTGTAAATACACCATGTGTAATGTCCAAAATGCCCTTAATTAAGGTCCAAAACTGTGAGTCCTCAATCTTAAATTCTCCAAGCAATCTTCCACACGCGAGATTGCTTTAAGTTATGCTCAAAATGGGTCCTCCATGCATGTAGAGTATTCTCGAGGTGACCAAGTCTTGAGCCTCTATATGTTGGCCTCTAAAGATGTCATCAAAAGATAAGATGGCCATTTGTCCCGTATCATCCCCCCTTCTTGAAAAGGATTCAACCTCGAATCCAAACCTTGCAAAACCAAACAGAGGACGAATAAATAAAAACTCCTCATGGCATGAGGGTTAGGGTTAGCATAACAAATCATCTCAACATGCCAAGGTTGCACATATTTGCAATATAACCAAGAATCCTTTGAAAAGAATATTAAAAACTCAATAAAAGATGTACAAAGGATTTGGTTATAGGATAAATCAAGAGTGACACTTTGCTTATCATGTAGACCAAACAACAAGTTTGGTGCACCAACATCACCATTTATAAATTTGGCACCCGGTTCAAATGGGAAAAGTGGCCATAGACACGGATCTCGACAACACTTCCCTTTCCCGTGGTCTACACCCAAACTAAATGATATACTCTCTACAATAACATACATATCATCCAAAGAAAATAGAGAGTAGAAAAAGGTATCACTCAAATCGACTTCTACTAAGGTGCTCTCATGTGTGTACTCACTACTAATAATCACCATTACTCTCAACAATGAAATCACACAAAGTAGAAGAAGAAGTAGCTTCCACAACTACACATTCCTTACCCTTAAGAGTACTCTCATCTTCCAAGAAGAGATTTCCCTCTTTAGGAGGAATGTTGTCACACCATAGTGGGTTAGCATATAGGCTATAGCTTCCAAGGCAAGCTATACCATCATTTTCTCCAGTAGATTCATTAGGAGTGTTTAGATCATCTTCAAACAAGACATTATACCTAAAAAGAGTGTGATCTACCTCACGGACAGATTTGGAACAAGCAAGTTCCTCACTCTCTAAATGATCAATATCAAGTTTCAAGGATGTTTCAAACACAATATTACCCCAAGAAGAGCTCTTGGGTTTATTCTCACTTTGTTGACCAGTGTTTTCAAATACTTCACTCACTTGAGTCCTATTAAGCACATCACACACATACTCAAGTGGTGGACAGTTTTTACAAACAAGTTGATCAACACCCATTACACAAGACGATGTACTTCCATTCAACATATAGGCTTCAACACTAGGTGGACATAAATTGATCTCACAAGAGGAGTCAATTTCGTCATCAATAGGATCAACTAGTGTATCCACACTCACAATATGTACATCATCAACAAGAGGCAAGGAAAACCATTAGACTCTTAAATAAGTAAGCTACTACTCACACTCAATGGATTACTAGCCATACAATTATCATTCACATGCATTAAAGTGTAAGAGTTAGCTATTTTATCTTGAAGATCTTGAGTAAACTCTTTCTTGCCGTGAGGTAAAGGTCCTCCGTAAGATTGGGCAGCAACTTCCTTTTGACATTGGTCGCCTTCGCTTGCCATGTTGGTACCTACACAAATGTCCATAGAAATAGAAGGACAACCAAAGTTAGCACGGTTTGGTGGTAATCCCCTCACTTCGCTCAACGCAAACTCTCCTTTTTCCACTCTCGGATTACCACCTTTTACTCCCTTACTCCTGTCAATCTTTTGTCTCTCATAATAATTCAAATTGGAGTAGGTAGGAACTTCTTTTTGCGGCGAATGTACGTCTCAAGGCAATTTCCCCATCGGTCTCTTACAATATTAGGCCAATTTTGCATATTTGAACTTTATGTTGTGCAAACCAATCGGCGCCCAAGCTTACATGACCATAGGTTATGGTAAAAACATCACACCATACCTCCTCATGGTAATTAAATTAGGAGAAGACAACTTTTACCCTCTCGGTAACCTTAAACCTATCCAAGAAGTATGGAACAAGTAAAGGCTCACAAAATAACCCCAAGTAATAAACCATGGATGGAATAGTGTAGTTTCTATAGTACCTATCATTTAACACAACGAGGCAGCCCAGTCTCCCACAAATGGTCACCTTTCTAGAGTGTACACTCCTTTTTGGATCAACATTGTAAAGCACATAAGTACCCCTCGGTTTTGGAGATGCATACCCTCTTATTATCGTTGGACAACCTCCACTAGAGCTAATACAACCATTAACACTATATCAATCTTGATAAGAAGTACTACAAGGTGGAGAATATGAATCTTCACACTCCTCACGTGTACTCTCATCATAGCTCTCATAAGCTTTGTGAACGAAAGGGTTATACCTAACACCAAATCTAGGTTCGGAGTGAGAATTGTAAGACTCCTCATATGCCCCAACGTCATCATAAGATCCATCATGAGGTCCTACATCATCTCCAAGTTTGATACACAACTAACTTGGAGCGTATCAAATCTGCCACAAAATCAGTCCAAACATACTACAATTCCGAGAGCTTGAAGATAACAACTCCAATATGTGAAGACAACAACAATCACAAAATTTTGAAGGAATACCAACACCAAAACAGTAGCTACACAAGGAGAACAAGAAGATAACAATAACATTAAACAATGTTCAACAACACAAGATGATAGATTACAAAGAGTACAATGTTAACAATAAGAACAACAAATGGCAGTAACTATAGTGAATGAAAATCAGCCCCACACGGATTCACTAAGTTACTGCAAAGTTTCAAGAGTACAAAATGAAAGATAGTAACTTGACACAAAGATATCTTAGAATCTATGAACCGTAACTTGAAGAAATGACCCTAAGACCAAAAGATTTCAGTACCAAGTTCTTATTTAGACCAAGAGGAACTCATGAACCTCAAGATCTCAAGTTTCTAGCCAAGAAACAACATAAGTGTAACTACTCTCAAGAACAAGAGAGAGAGAAATATTCAATGTTACAAGACTTGTTGTTGTGAAATATGAAGAATGAACTAAGTGCTGAAAATAACCCTAATAGCATCTATTTATATTACACACAAAATAAAGGACAAATGACCTTCCTACCCTTCAGTCATGGGGTGCCCTTAGAGTGTAATTTATTACACTTCAAGGCTCATTTTCACACTTAAAAATGTTGAAGCTCTTTGGCGGATCAAGTACCAACTCACACGCATCCATTTGCTCTCATGGCTTGTAATTTTTGTAACTCCCAAGCTTGACTTCGTGTGAATGGTCGAGAATGTATTGGAAAGCTTTGTACACCCGTATCATCCTCTCCATCTTGAGAGGAATTTGAACTCAAATTTAGCATTTGGTCATCCTTAACCACATCCACTAGAGAAAGATCACACATGTTGAAAGTGTTGTGCACTTGGTATTCCGGGGGAAGGTCAATCTTGTAGGCATTATCATTTATCCGTTCAAGTACTTGGATTGGACCATCGCCTCTTGGCATCAATTTGGACTTTCTTTGAGATGGAAACCTATCCTTTCTAAGGTGAACCCACACCTAATCTCTTGGTTCAAGAATGAGTTTCTTTCTCCCTTTGTTGACAGCCTTGCAATGTCTTGATTTTCTTCTCAAGTTGAAGCCGCACCTTCTTATGTAACTTCTTCATCGAATCTTCCCACTTGCTTCCATCTAAGCTAATCATAACATCATTGTACAAAGGAGTTAAATCCAAAGGGGTAAGGGGGTTGAGGCCATATATGCACTCAAAGAGAGTCATTCCCATACTTGAGTGTATGACATGGTTATATGCAAACTCAATCAATGGTAGGTGTTCCTCCCAAGAAGTCAATTTTCCTTTTACCATGGAACGTAGCATAGCACCCAAAGTCCTATTTACCACTTCCGTTTGACCATCAGTTTATGGGTGGCAAGATGTAGAGAATAACAACTTGGTTCCAAGCCTACATGGATTTCCAAAAGTGACTTAGGAACTTAGTCCCTATCACTCATAATGGTCCTCGGAACACCATGCAACTTGACAATATTATTAACAAACAAAGAGGCCACACTAGGTGCATCATCACATTTAAAGCATGGAATAAAGTGTGCCATCTTAGAAAACTGATCAACCACAACAAAGATACTGTCCCGACCTCGTCTAGTCTTAGGCAACCGTAACACAAAATCCATAGATATGTCAAGCCAAGGGCATAAAGAAGTGGACAGCGGGGTGTACAACCCATGAGGTAGGAGCCGTGATTTGGCTCCTTTGCAATCTATGCATTAGCCACAAATCTTGGCCACATCCTTGTGCATTTTTGGCCAATAGAATTGCTTTCCTCACAAATAACTCTCCAAGAACTTGAGGGTACACACAATCGTCTACCTTTAAACAAGTATCCATCAAACTTGCCATAGGGATTTGAACCCCTAGTCGAATCCCACTTGTCCTTACCAATTTCTTCCCATTCCCTAAAGATAGGAGCAAAGTGAGGGTTCTCGGGATACAATTATTTCAAACTCTCAAAACCCATTAATTTTGAAGATAATGTTGACACAAGAACATGTTTTCTAGAATAAGCATCGGCTACTACGTTGTCCTTACCCTTTTTGTATTGAATAACATAAGGAAAGGTTTCAAGAAACTCAATCCATTTTCTATGCTGGTTGTTAAGCTTGTCTTGTTCCCGAAGATGCTTCAAGGATTCATGGTCCGTTCGGATCACGAACTCCTTGGGCCACAAATAGTGCTGCCAAGTGGCTAAAGCTCGAATCAAGGCTTACAACTGTAGATCATATGTAGAGTAGTTTAGAGTTTCTCCTTTGAGCTTTTCACTAAAATAAGCAATGGATTTTAAATATTGCATCAAAACAGCCCCTATGACCACTTTACTAGCATCACATTCAACTTTGAATGTCTTATCAAGGTTGGGCAATTCTAATAAAGGCACGAAAACAAGCATAGCTTTCAGGGTTTCAAAAGCCTTAGCTTACTCTTCACCCCACTTGAAGGGTTGGTCTTTTGAATGACCGTGGTCAAAGGAGCGGCTATGGTGCTGAATCCTTTGACAAACCTTCTATAAAAACTAGCTAACCCGTGGAAGCTTCTTACTTCGCTAATAGTTTGCGGGGTTGGCCAATTTTGATAGCATCTATCTTTGATTCATCCACTTCAACCCCTCTTTAACTAACAACAAAACCCAAGAAAACAACTTCATTAACACCAAAAGAGCACTTCTCCAGATTTGTATACAACCTTTCCTTTCTAAGGACATCAAACACACATTGTAAATGCATCACATGCTCATAAATTGACTTACTATAGACCAAGACATCATCAAAGTAAAATATAACAAACTTTCCAATAAATGGATTCATCACATGATTCATTAGACTCATGAAAATACTTGGAGCATTTGTTAGGCCGAATGGCATAACCATCCATTCATAGATACCAAATTTAGTCTTGAAGGCGGTTTTCCATTCATCATCGGGTTGCATTCTTATTTGGTGATAGCCACTCCTTAAATCAATCTTGGATAATAAACACGAACCATTCAATTCATCAAGCATATCATCTAACTTAGAGATAGATGAGCCATGTATTGTGTAATTGATGAACTTAATGGCTTGATGAATGAGAAGGGGTTTACAGTCCCTAACATAAAAATGAACTTTAATTGTGTGTTGAGCTAACATGTGGTATAGAATTGCTAATAAAGTATGAGTGGCTTGTAAGGGTATTAAGGACCAAAGTTTGAATTATATGATGAGTTGAATTAAGGCATTGGCCTACTGAAATGGTTAAGCAATGAAGGCTCCTATGAGGACCATGTGGTCATGTATGATGTTGAATTGGCTAATTGGGTTAAAGTCCTTATGTGTGGAATGGATTGTGTATGGATGCATGGACAAAAGCTTAGAGTCCTAATTTTGACTAATGATTGTCGTGATGGCTTGAGGTTAAAGTCCCCTGCCTAATGAAATTGCTTGTGGTTAAAGTCCCTTGCATAATAAGATCTCATGAGGTAAAAGTGCCTTGCTAAATGAATTGGCATTGGGTTAGGTCCCCTATCTAATATGGCATAAGGTTAGAGTCCCTTTTTAAATTCAAGAGTATGTGTTTAGAGTCCCTTGCTTGAATGAATGTGTATGAGTGGTTAGAGTCCCTCACTTATATGAAAGTGTATGAGTGGTTATAGTCCATCACTTAATTGGGCATGTATGTGATTAGAGTATCTTACTTGCTGATATGTGAATGTGGTTAGAGTCCTATGCCTAATGTGAAATGCTTGAATCTTTAAGTATGGAATGTTGGAGTCCTCCATTTCATTCATGATTAATAAGTGCTTCCAAAGTTTTGATAAATTTTGCTCCCTTGATTAGCATATGACATGTCTATATATATGGATAAGGTTATGAATGTGATTGAATATGATATATTGGTTGTTGTTGAATGATTATGCTATTTTATCCTTATCCTTGAGTTACATGCTAGCGTTCCAACCGCTAATCATCTCTGAACACTATGTGCCCCTACGATGTAGGCGTTAGAGCATCATCTTCTATTCCTAAATAGTGATTAAGTGATTAAAGTATTTCATGTATTGACTACAAAGTGGTGAGCTTCCTTATTTCGAAAGACATTCATTCTTGATCTCCTATCTTTAGATTTAGTTATTTGACTTAATTTGGCTATTATAAGGGGCTTGTCCCGACATATACAATTCTAACTTTTGTTGTATAGATGTATTGTGGATGGTTGTTGACTTGTGTACCAATAATAAAGTATGTTTTTCGCATCTCATTATATGGTCGAGATTCACTCGACTTGAGTGACTGATATGATGATTATGATGGGTTATCGGTGTGACCTTTGGTTTATGTGGTCTTTAGGGGACCCTACGATATTTCCTAATTTTGGGGCATATCAAGTAGTATGCTTGAGTTTGATTAAGTATGGTTTCATTCTCTACTGATGGGACATCCTGGAGCGATTTATTTTGTGATGAGTTGTTATTCCTTGATCTTTTGGATTTCAATTTTGATTACCATCCGAAGTAGCTATAGAATTAGTATAGATTTCACTCCTTAACTACTTCCATTTGTGTGCCCAAATAGCGCCTTATGGTCTTATTATCATATTTGCCATATGGACTTTCAGCGAATTAGCTTCAGTTCTTTGAGTTCTTTATGATGAGATTGCACAGACAGGGCCCACATGATTTTTATCCAAGTTTAGAGTATATAAAAAGTATGGAATGGTAAATAAAGATTATATTTTGATTTAGAGTCGGTGGAATGACTCAAATCCTTGTTTACTATTTGCTTGGATAAGCCTTTATTGATTTGTGTGGGTATCGAGATGGTATTGGTGTATTGTAATTCAGATTTCTGTGCATCTTCCATTTTGGTTTAGTTGGAGGGCAGTTAGTGGTTATGGTTGAGTTTTGGCTTATTGGAAGTTAAATAAGAGTGCTTGTTGAAAAAGGGATATCTGTGGTGAAATCCCTTAGAAGTTTTCTCTCTTTATGAAGGTAGGCTATCTGGGAAGTCATACTTGGAGCATGCAGGACCAATGCCTCATACCTTCGAGCTTTTGAGATTCTTTCTATATGTTGACTTTCGAGGACGAAAGTCGTTTTAGTAGTGGATGTTGTAATGACCCTTCAGGTTATTTATGCTTATTTTCATCGTTTGAGCTTCTTCGTAGCTGCCCCAAGTCATTTATGACTTGTTGGGACTGGTCGTTCCATTACTATGCAGTTCATTTGTTTTTTTTTAAACCAATTCCTTATTTGGAAGTCTTTGTTGGTTCCAAATGGCCACCGGGCAAAAACTTCAATAAAACAATCTCAAATGCAAATTTTGACTGCACCAGTAACTCCAAAATATAGATTTTAGGCTAGGTAGATCTTTGGTTTAGGTCCCAATGCAAGCTCATTTTGACCAATTGGTTGGAAAGTTGAAAATTTGGAAATATGGGTATAGGACCCACATTTGGTTCAAACGACCTTGGATTGAAAATTCAACTTCGCCAATGCACCTAGAACATCAAATTTAGTGTGGTTACCTAGTTCATTTCCTAAATTTTTTCTTCAAAATAAATCTCGAGGTATATGTTGCAAACTTAGAAAATTTCCAAGTTTCTTGAGAACTAGTGCATTGCGATCGCACAAAAGGGACCATAATTGCAGTATGGCAATCCTGATGAGCCTTATGGCAATCGCCCTTGCACGATTGCAATCAAGGAGATGGCGATCTCCATATATCCATGCCTGAACGGATTATAAATAGTCCCCACGTCATGATTTGGGTCATTTTCTCCTCACCTTTAAGAGCCAAAAACCTTAGATGGTATGATAACTAAAAATTGAGTATTGTGGATGACTTTGAAGCTTGCTAAACATCTTTTATCGTGATTATCATCCAAATTAATGTAAGATTTCATCAATTTTTTGGTGAATTTTGTGGTTCTTGACTATTGGGCTTGGATTAACCCAAAATTAGCCTTTTTTTTACCTATTTCATGAGGTTTATGATTCCTTGTCCATGTATGAATGTTGGGTTGACTTCAAAAATGCATTTTCTCTAAGTGGGACCCACTTGGGGGTTTTGGTGTCATATTTGGACCCAAATCACAATGGTGCAATATGGGTATTATTAGACTCTTATTGACTAGTAAATTACTATTTTGATAGTGTGATTGCATTTTGGGGAGTGTGAAGTTAAGATGGACTTGTAGTGAATGATGTAAGGTTTTACAGTTTTGCTTTGAGGTAGGCTTATATCTACTCATCTTTATAGATGATGTGTGATATGTGTTGCGTGTGAATATGAATGTTAAGATTGATTATGAGTAGAATACCTTAGTCTTGACTATTGAAGTTTGGGGATTAGATGAGGGTTTTGGACCCATAAGGTCAAATGCTTAGTACCTTTTAGAATTCTATTGCCTTTTCCCTAGATTGAACTAATTCATAGAATAAATATGATATAATGCTAGGTTTGAGATGTGATTTAACATTGGAAGTAGGATTGTATGTTTCACCTTATTTGGGCTATTGTTGTGATCGTGAAACCTTAAGTTAGGTGAAGTTAAATTAATGCCCTTGTTTCTAGACGAAGTTGCTATCATAGAATTAATTATGGCTTCCTTGACATCTAGAAGTTGAAGTAGATACCTTAGCCCAGTTTGGAGTATAAGATTTCAATATTATCCTGAGAATCAGACAGCTAATGAGAAGGGGTTAGAGGTGTAAATTAAGACATATTAGAGGGAAGGCATTGTGAAGATGTGTTGTCTAAGCAAAGTATCAATCCTGCTCTTGGATTAACCATCCTACGTGACCCCCTACTACAATCAAACTGTGGAAAAAGAATGATAACTTAGGCACAACGACACCTAAAGTTGTAAAGGTGAGTTAGAGCGTAAAGTTTAACATGTTCCCAAAAAGAAAGTATACATGTCTCTCCCTCACGGATATTATCCACAGGGGGAGAACTCGGTTTGCTACCTAAATCAATCCCTTTATGGACTTAAACAAGCATCCCGAATGGGTTTGCCAAATTAGCTTCTGTGGATGCTGGTTTTCTTCAATCCCAGGCAGTCCCTTTTTACTCGTCGACGTGGAAACTATTCTGTTACCTAAATATAGAGATTGAGGACTACAAGTGGGATCTTTCGGCCTATCTTAGGCCAAGATTGGTGTTAGCCTTTGTGGATTTATTTACGGAGGTTAGGTTTGGTTGAGACTAGTAAACCTTAGTGTAAGGTTACTTTGTGATTTGACGAATAGTAATGGTACTTTCCCTCAAATAATGACTAAGAGATGCTATTTCCTCTTAGATGTAATTCTAGGCCATTAGAGAAGCTATTTTCTCTTAGATATGATGCTAGTCCATTTAAGATGATATTTTATCTTAGATATGATGTTGGGCCCTAAGTGATGTTATTCTCTCTTAAATGTGATATTGGGCCGTTAGAGATGGTATTTCTCTTAGATATGATAATTGTCCTATAGTAATGATGTTCCTCTTAGTCATGATATATGACATATATATACGAGATGTCTAATAGATGTGATATTCCTTGTAAATGATCTGATTAATGTTTATGAATATATAAATTTTTATATACATATCTCTTTGGCATGGGACAGAGAAAGATGCGATATGATGTTATGATTCCAATGTTCAAATACTGGTGTGGCATGCATAGATTCGGTACATTTATTATTGTTACATCGATGATTGATACGATTCATATTATATTATAATCTTATTATTGTTGTCATTCACTAAGGGCTAAAGCCTATTTTCTACCCTAAGATGGATTTCTTCACAATAATAACTCCCAAACCTAATGAATAATTTATATGAATAAAAGAGGTTAATAATGATAATTTAAAGATTTGACCAAGATATATCTATCCATTATTTTACACTCCTATTTACTCCGATCGTGAGATATTTTGACCCTCTCTACACTTTATAATGATTTAGTCCTGAAGTTTACTTCGGGCAACAAGCTTACAAATTTACACTCTTATAGCTATCGCTTGAGTCCTTGCACCTATTATAATATATATTTATTAATGATATGATATTGATAATAAATAATGAATATAATGATGTCTGGCAAGGCCGAAGGATATTATGATGATGTGATGATGTCCTAAAAGTCTGGAGGATGTTATGATGATGTGATGATGCCCAACAGCTCCAGAGAATTATTATATTGATTGTATACCTTGCATTTATTCTTGTATTCGCATCGCCTATCACCAGTATGCGCCTATGTCTATCAGCTGGTATGGGATGGTTGCATAGATATGGGCCATGATATTCCTTATGTTGTTGTATGCTGATTGAACCTTCCGATCTTAGGGTGGTGGAGGTACGCATAGGCTTGACTAGGTATTTAGTTTTCCAAAATAGTCGGTTACTCACAAGCTATTATTGATATTGTTATTATCATTGTTATGATCATTGTTATGTCTAGCTTATGATCGATTGGTCATTGATTTGGTGTTGAGATTTGAGGTATGGTTTTAGCCTCTTCTATCTTACGATGTCATTATTATACATGATTAATTCATATGGAATATATGGATTAGAAACCCTGAGCATGTTAGTACTAAATCCAGGTAGTATTATAATGAGGCCTTAAATAAAGATATGATGATCTAGGTTGTATCCCAATATGACCTTATATGTATATATATATATATATACATATATATATATATACATATATATATATATATATATTCATATATAGCTATATATAACTATGGTATTTTTGTATATCCCTTCCTTCATTTGTTCCTATATATTCGTTCCTTGGCCTTATATATTGATATATAATCTTTCTTCTTCCTTTATTCGTATATTGACCAGGGATGATTATGGTTGGAATACGATAGTTCACCCTCGATACTTTCTTAGCCTTATTATGTTTGTCTATTGGACTTGAATAGGATAAGTTATCCTTATTATCTTATTAGCGATATTATGTGGTTGTTGAATATTGTTTGTAGTTTCGATTCAATTTATATATTGTATATATCAGCTTTATCTTTGGAGCTCAATTGGTAGTTTCCTACAGATTACCATTCATTTGGTACTCATACTATACTTTTGCAGGCTGCAGATCATAGTACGAGTTATCACCGCTGAGATGTGTATCGTGCGAGCAGCCAAGGTTCGGGGACTTAGAGTGAGATCCTGATGTTCGGAGTATTACTTATCGCTCTCTTATATGTTAGACTAGTCTCTATGTTATATTGGAGATAAGTTATATTAGTGTATTTAGTTGAACTTCACTTGTACTCTTGTATTCTAAGAAGCTCCTATACTTATACCACAAGGTTTGGGGATTATATTATGTAATGGTTTCTTTATTTCATGTACTCCGCAATTCATTTCTTTATATATTTGGTAGTCTGTTACTAGCCATTTCAAACTACAGGTTTGGCTTTCCTACTGGTGGGTTATAGTAGACGCCATCATGTCCTAGGAAATTGGGTCATGACAATGAGTGAATAGGTTCTTTTCTAAGAATGATAACATATTTTTGCCCTCATTGTCTGCTTATGCTACCATTTCTACCAATTTAGACACATAGTCAACTATGACTAGTCAACTGTGACTAAGATGTACTTATGGACATAAGAACTAGAAAAGGGGCGCATAATGTCTATTCCCCACACATCAAATAATTCAGCCTCCAACATAGTGGTCATAAGCTTCTCTTGATGTCTAGAAATGGATCCATATCACTGGCATTGATCACAAGTCTTAACAAACTCATATGTATCCTTATGATGGGTCAGTTGTACCCACTTTGCAAAATCTTCCTTGTTGTGCAATCATCAGCATGATGTCCCCCCATTAGGGATGATTGAGAACCCTGCAAAATATTCAGCATTTCTACCTCTAGCATACACCTCCGAATAATATGATATGCATGCAGTCTAAACATCTAAGGCTCATCTCAGAAATAATGTTTACACCATGAATAAACTTTGTTCAATGCTGAAAATTCAGATATTCTAATATAATGTCACTCACCAAATAGTTGGCAAAATCTGCATACCAAGGCATGAGGTCAAGCGTAGGCACAAGTACCTTTTCATCTAAAAATGAGTTATCAATCTCTAACTCATCCAATTTCTTTCTGTCATTCTCTAGATAGATGTTTAGCTACCTCATTTTCACAACCTTTTCTGTCCTTGATTTCAAAATCAAATTCCTGTAGCAACAACACCCGTCTTTTTAATAGAGTTTGGCATCTTTCTTTTCCATCAAGTATCCCAACACTGAGTGATGTGTGTTGACAACCACTTTAGTTCTCACCAAATATGCCCTAAATTTTTCAAGGCATAAACAACAGCATTGAGCTTTTGCTCTAAAATAGTGTAGTTCCTTTGAGCTCCATTCAATGACTTGCTTCCATAGTAAATCAGGTGAAAGAATTTCTCTTTTTTACCCAAGAACAACCCTAAGTGGAACTATACTTGAATCAAATATCAATTCAAGTGGTTTGGACTAATCCAGTTCAATAATAATGGGAGCAATAACTAACTTCTCTTTAAGATGCTGAAAACCCTTCAAACACTCATCCTTCTATGTAAATTTCAAATAATTTTCACAAAAGGGTTGGCAATTTCGGAAAAGTCTTTAATGAACCTCCTATAGATTCCTATATGACCCAGAAAGTTATGCACACCCTTCATCGAGATTTGTGGGGTAGCTTTTTAATACCTCAATTTTGGCTTGGTCAACTTTGATTCCCTTCACTAAGATTTTATGTCCCAAAACTATGTCCTCCTTCACCATGAAGTGACACTATTCCCAATTGAGAATAAGGGTTGAACTCTTCACAGTGCTGTGATGAATTGCTCATGTTCCTCAAACAATCATCAAATGAATGGCCTACCATCGATAAGTCATCCATGATAACCTCTAAAGTGTCCTCTACCATATCTGAGAAAATAGATATCATGCAATATTAGAAAGTAGTTGGTGCATTACACAACCTAAAAGGCATCTTCTTGAAAGCAAATGTACCATAGGGGCATGTGAATGTTTTCTATTCTTGGTCTTTGAGTGGAATGGATGTTTGTGTAGCCTGAATAACCATCTATGAACCTATACCAACCCCTTCCTACTAACTAATCTAACATTTGATCCATAAAAGGCATTGGAAAATGGTCCCAGAGTGTCAAAGAGTTCAACTTTCTATAATCCATGCATACTCTCCACCTAGTGACCATCTTGAGTGGAATCAACTTATTTTTCTTATTGGTCACTACAATCATACCTCTCTTCTTTGGTACACACTGGACTGGACTTTACCCACCTATTGTCAGAGTTGGGTATATCACTCCTCATCGAGCCATTTTATTATCTCCTTCTTTACCACCTCTTGCATAGGTAGTTTAAGTCTTTTTTAATGTTCAATTATAGGAGTGCAGTCTTCTTCTAACTAAATCTTGTAAGTGTAAATACCTGGTGAAATACCAATAATGTCTGCAATTATCCATCCAATAGCTCTTTTTTATCTTTTCAACACCAAAACAATATCCTCAACTTTCTATTCAACCAAATACACCGCAATAAATACTGAAAACATATTATTTTCACCCAGAAATACGTATCTTAAATAGCCTAGCAAATCTTTAAACTCTACCATTGGTGGTTCTTTAATGGATGGATTTGCTGGAGTTATTAGCCTATTCTTTACGTCTAGGTCCAACCTCTTCAAATTATATAAATATGAATCCATCCCTGTCAAAGCAAAAAAATGTCTCATCATACTCCTTAATGCCTTCACTATCGAAGTTCATTAACACTACTACTAAAGTTTCAACCATAAATTGTTCTTCCAAAGGCACCCCTCTATATCATTCTCTTCTATAATATCAATGATATAAATATCATTCATCTCTCTTGGATACTTCATTAATTGACTGACATCAAATTTCACCTCTTTATTATTAAGCCCAAATTTAAGCCTATTTCTCTCTATAGCTATCAATACACTCTCGGTGGCTAGAAATGGTCTACAAACTATTATGGGTACCTAAAAGTCAACCTCACAATCAAGAATTACATAATTTGCTAGAAATATGAAAATTTCCACATTCACCAATACATCATAAAAAATAACAGTAGGTCATTTGACCAAATGGTCAGCCATCAATAATTGCATGGATGTTGGCTTGGGGTATCCTAAGCCCAGATGCTTATATATATCCAATGGAATAAATTTGACGCACAGACCAAGGTCACAAAGATCCTTTGCAAAATTGAATGCACCAATTATGCACGAGATAGTGAATGCTTCTAGATCAAAATTTTTTTGGACCAGGGATTTTGTAGTAATTGCATTATAATGATGGAGATTATCTATTGGTTCATAGCTCACCATTCTATTTTTAGTGACCAGGGCCTTCATAAAATTTACACATCCTATCATTTATTCCAAAGCCTCAACCAACATAATATTTACTGAAAACTTCTTTAGCGTGGCCATGAATTTACTAAATGTGCTATCTTCTTCCTTTTTCTTTATCTTATAAGGAAATGGAGGAGGGTATTTAGGAATTTTTTATATCTTATTTTGATGATGATTAGCTAACAACAAGGGACCAGGTACCTGGGTCTTCATGAAAACATACAGCTGTCACATGTCTGTACAGTTTTGTCTGTAAGTGTAACAAACTGCATAGGTGAACTGTGTAAAAATCTGGCCACCTGGCCCTATTAAACTTCTACCCAAATCAATATCCTGCTATAAATAGACAATAATGCTTATCAATTCAATAGCTTTTGCAATTTGGCTATTCAAGAAGAAAAATGGCAAAAACTCAATATTGCTTAAGTTCCTAGTTTTTGTATGTTGAAAGAGTAATCGTTCTTGAGTCAAGTCTTGGTCTATAATAGAATTACTCATCTTATAAGAGTAATGCTTTTCATGTTTCTTCAGATTGCTTAACTTGATATTGGTTAGAGTTAATCATTATTGAGAAGAGATCGTGGCAGAGTTGTCAAGGAGAGTTTGTAATAGAATTTTTACAATTTAGTAGAGCTTAAAGTTAAGTTCTGATGGATTTTTTAATCTTGAGTTTGATTATAGTGGATTCTTGAGTGCTTGTGAGGGAAAGTCGTGGCTTTTTCTCCCTTGAGAAAGGAGGTTCCCATGTTAAATCATTGTGTTCTTTACTTTCCTATAAAGTTTTATTTCCTTACTTCTTTATTAATTATATCTGACTCTAAGGTACCTGGTCCCTTATAAGGTGGTGCACCCCCACGTTTAATCAATTGGTATCAGAGCAAGTACACTCTAAAAAGTTTACACCTAAAAGTGATTTATTGATCATGGCTGCTCCACCTAATCTAGAATACCCTACCTACAATCACCCAGCTTTATTAAAGGCTAAAGGAATCTGTCAGCTTTATTAAAAGAGACAGCACATCTACTTTTCTAAAAGCAAAGACAGCACATCTGCTTTTTTAAAAAGCATTTCCACTTCTAAAACGAATCTACTTTTAGAAGATTAAATCTAAGCCTTACAAGTGTATACACATGATGTATAATTTAGATTTCTCTGGTCTATATAAGATCATTTGTAATCTATTCAAGGGAGTTTTTGCAAGGGTATTTTGGTCATTTCCCACCCTTTTTGAGAATCTATAAATATGAGGAACCCTTATTCAAACCCTAAAATTCAATCATTTTCTTTTTCAACTCTCTCAAGAGAGTATAACTAGGGTTTCAATCAAGAACCCTAATCTTCCAAAAATCATCCATAAATATTCAAGGTTTCTTCAATAATCAAGTTCCTCATAGTGTGAGCTTCTAGAATTTATTTATTTCAAGTGTGGATAAAGTTTCAAGCACTAAAGCTCATCCAATTTCAAAGGATAAGGTATGTAGATGTTGATTCTTGGGTCCCTTTCATCCAAGAAGCTCAAGAACCCTTTTTAAAACTAAAAGATTTTTATGTTTATGAGTTGTTAATAATTTATATGAGTTGAAATAGATGTTTAATGTGTTGTTGAGTTTTTATTTATGTTTGCTTACAAAATTTATGAGCTTTGACCCTAGTATGTGGAATTCATGTGATGTTTATGATAGACCCTCTTGAAGTTGCTTTTCCATGTGATGTGTTCATGACTTTTGGGTGTAGAAATGGTTGAATAAGTGAAGAACGTTTGCCATAGGTTTGATAAAGAGCTTAGGTAAAGCATAAGGGCCGCTATAGTATGTTGAATAGGAAACTATGCATGCCTAGTGTTTGATAAAATGCCTTAGTAAGTGAAATATGCCAAGATAGCATGAAATCCCTAAGTAGGTGTTAAATCAGTCGTATCTAGTGGTTGTTGAAAGACCCTAGGGAACAAAGAAATAAGTCGAGATATGATGGTTGTAAATTCCCCAATTTTGTGATCTTTGATATATGCTAAGCTTTTAATACATGTCAAGTGGTTACCAAGTAAATAGTGATGTGTTAATATGAAGTTTCCCCCAAATCAAGTGATATCCAAATACATGACAAAACCGATATAGGTATGAAGTACTTGATGTAAGATATCATTGAATGGGGTATAATCTAATAACATGTCTTCCCTAGGCTAGTATATGATGATGAATATAGGTCTATGTTTCCTAAATGCTTAATGCAAATGTCCTAAGGATCTTGAAAAGGAAAGTATGTTGTGATGCCCAACTACTTGAAGTAATTCTTTAACGATTGCGATAATACATGAATGACTGTAATGATGAATGAATGCTTGTAATGTTGAATGAATGATGGTTGTGATGAATGGATGACCGTGTGATGCATGAATGATGGTTGATGAAGAGTGATTATTTCTTACTTTTATGTTATCGAGTCCTGGGAGTATTTATACTCGAAAATAGAGCTGTTTCTAGAGCCTGTGTTAGTTTCTTGATAATTCCAATCGAGCCATGATTCTCAGAACTTAGTGATCTATGGAACTCTGTTTCCTCAGACAAGTGCGAAGCTTAATAAAGCTCGGTAATCTCAGTTATCTCTCTATCGCTAGTAACCTAGACTCAGACCTATAATCAGCTCAGTTCTAATAGTATTCAAGTGATTCAATCCTAATATTAGAAGCGATTCGAGTAATCCCTTTAAGCTTTGTATCATCAGTCAGATACCATGATTCAATATCTTTTCCGTCAGATACGGAAACAAGTGATCTTAACGTAACTCAGTTAGACCTTTTGAGTAATATGATCAGTGTTAGATTCAGTCAGCCAGTGTTCAGTTGAGAATTCAGTTCTGAGTCTTTTAGTTGGGTGTAGAAACTAGCACCGAGCGAGCTCAAGGATGGGATCTCACCTACTAGTAGAGAGTGTGATTCTTAGAAGCAATCCTTGTGCTCCGGAAATATGTAGCCAGCGTAGGTTGAGACATCACACTTATTAGTTGAGGGTGGATAAGAGATATCATACCTGCTAGATGAGGGTAGATGATGTGGCTTGAACTACTAGATGAGGGCTCCACCGTTCTCATTTGAGGACTTGCTAGATGAGGGTCATGTAGAGTTGTCTTTATCAGTGGTGCGGTAATGACACCTTTCTAACTGAGGAACAGGTTGGACCCCACCTGTGGTAGGTCGGGGCATGTCGGTTAAGTGACTACTTCCCACGATTTCAGTTTCAAAATCAGTCTTCAAAAATTGTCAGATACAGTCATCTATCATTATGAGGAACTCAGATAGTTCCATTGATTTATGGGCTATCCCATCAGATAGACTTGGTCTCACATACAGTTATTTGATATTATATTCAGAGATATGCTGTCAGACAGGCTTGATCAAAGTATTAGATTTCTTTTGAGTATTCTTGTTGTGAGATTCAGATATAATCATATTTCTTATCATTGATAAAGCTTCCTAAATCATCTGTTAGAAAGGTTGATCTCTAATCCTGTCAGTCGAAAGCAGTAAGTCCAAGAATTCAGTCATTGATGTAAGCACATCCAGATTTTCAGTTAGCAGTATTAGATGAGTCAATGATTTAGTATCTCAGTGTCAATAGTGAGTTCAGTCTGCAGTAAAGTGGTATGCGAGTTTCAGTATCTAGAGTTGCGATGATTGTGTTCTGTTCTGGGCATTTATGTATGTATTCTCATGCAGCATCTTCATGATTATTCTGTTTAGATACTGTACATACATGTGCCCTTGTATTAGCCTACACTGTCTACATACTCGGTACATTTTTGTACTATCGCATTTTTGCTATGGTGTTTTATTTGACACCATAGGTTCAGAGGCACATGACCAGTTTTTCCTCAGCACTTCAGTCCCAGTCAGCAGCAGTAACAGTGAGTCCTCTTCCTTCGAGGATGAATTTTAGTATTGCTTAAGACTTTGTTTATTTCCAGTTGACGGAGTTAGTTGAGGACGTATCCCATTAACTCCATAGTTCAGACAGTTTAGAGGCTTTTCAGATGGATGTATTAGTATTCAGTTTTCTGTATTATGAGTATTCATGGATGTGTTGAACCTTATGGCTAGTTTTTGCATTTATTTTAGACATTGTGCAGTGTGCAAGTACAGATATCAGTAAAGGGTTAGCTTGTGGTCCTTTGGGGTCATAAGCACCGTGTGATGTCTCGGGATGAGATCTCGGAGCATTACACACTTTCACTCGGGCAAATCAATTTTTTGATATAACCCTCTGAGCCTCATGTGCTCAACCTAACCTGTTAACACACATGCACTTTGCCACGAAATCAGCCACATCCTTCTTCAATCTATTCCACCAATAGATTTCCTTGAGATCATGATATATCGTAGTCAAGCCAGTATGAACAACATAATACGACTTATTCGCCTCGACCAAAATCCTCTATTGTAACCCGTCGACATCAAGAACACACAACCTCTCTTAGTACCATAAAGTACCATCACCACTGATCTCAAACACCACCACCTTTTACCCACCAATATCACTCTTGATTTTCATCAAGATAGGATCTAGCACTTGCTTCTCCTTAATCTTTGTACCAAGACATGATCAAACCACTTATTTCACCACAACACCATCATCCTTAGAGTCCAAGAGGCGAACTCTAAGATTAGCCAAGCGTTGAATATCCCTCACCAATTCCTGCTTTTCTATCTCCACATAACCCAAACTCCCCATGGATAACCTGCTAAGAGCATTCGCAACCATGTTAGCCTTACATAGGTAATAGTGAAGACTCACATCATAATCTTTGAGAAGCTCAAGCCATCTCCTCTGCTTGAGATTAAGCTCTTTTTTGGTGAACACATACTACAGACTCTATGATCAGAAAATATATCCATGTGAACACCATATAAATAATGCCGCTATATTTTCAAAGAAAACACAACTGCTAACATCTCCAAATCATGAGTAGGATATTTCCTCTTATGTACCTTCAACTACCTGGATGCATAGCCAAACATCTTCCCACGCTACATCAACACACAACCAAGACCTACCTAAGATGTGTCGCAATAAACCACAAACCCATCATTACCTTCCGACAAAGTCATAATTCGAGCCAAAGTTAACTTATCTTTAACTTCTTAAAACTCCCTTCACAAGCATCTGTCCAAGAAAACTTAACATTCTTCTAAGTTAACATAGTCAAAGGAGAAACTATCGATGAAAAGCTTTCCACAAACCACATATAATATCTATCTAAACCCCAGAAGCTTTGAATGTCGGATGGAGTCATAGGTCTAGGCCACCTCTTCACCACAGCAACATTCTACGGATCCACCATGATCCCTTCACTAGAAATAATATGACCCAAGAAAGTTACAATATTAAACAAAAACTCACACTTAGAGAACTTGGCATATAATTGATATTCTTTTAAGGTATGCAACTCACCACAAAGGTGATTAGCATGATCTACCTCGCTTTTCGAATAAACCAGAATGTCATCAATAAACATAATAACAAAGAGATCCAAATACTGATAAGAAACCCTATTTATCAAATCCATAAATGCCATCGGAGCATTAGTCAACCCAAATGGAATCACCAAAAACTCAAAGTGTCCATACCAAGTATGAAAAGTCCTTTTAGGGGTATCCACCTTCCTAATCTTTAGCCAATGGTACCCAGACCGAAGATCTATCTTAGAAATAAACTTGGAACCTTGCAACTGGTCAAATAGATCATCTATCCTTGGAAGAGAATACTTGTTCTTGACCGTCACCTTATTCAGCTGCCTATAATCAATGGATATCTGAAGGGAACCATCCTTCTTACGCCCAAACAACACCAGTGCACCCCAAGGAGATACACTATGATGAATAAACCCCTTATCCAAAAGATCTTTAACTTGCTCCTTGAGTTCCCTCAACTCAGGTAGAGCCATTTGATACAAAGGAATAGAAATTGGATGAGTGTCCAGAATTAGATTAATACTAAACTCTATTTCCTTATCCAAAGAAACACTAGAAAGATCATCCAAAAATACCTCAAGAAACTCATTGACCACTGGAACTAACTGGAAAGAATGACCTTCTGAGTTAGAATATTTAGCTTAGACCATATAATAAAGACACCATTTAGAGATTAACCTTTGAGCTCTAAGATGAGAAATAAATCTCCCCCTAGGAGCTAAAGAAACACCCTCCCACTGTATAACCGGTTCTCTAGGGAACCTAAGGATAACCCTATGGGTCCGACAATCCAAGGACGTGTAACAAGAGTACAACCAATCCATACCTAGAATGACATTAAAATCCATCATATCTAGCTCAAATAGATCCGCAGGGTATGCTTGCCTCCAACAGATACCACAACCCCCTATAGACTTTCTTAATAATAACCGAGTCACCTACTGGGCTAGAAATAGAAAAAGGATCTAAATAACTTATGGATCGAAACTAAAAGATACAACCATATAAGGAGTCACATAGGAGAGAGTGAACCCCAAATCAAGCAAAGGATATATGTCATGTGAGAAAAGTTGTAACATACTAGTAACGATATCAGATGATGCCCCGGATTCCTGTCGAGATGCCAAACCATACATCCTATTTTGACCAACACTAGAACCAGGAACAGTAATAGAAGCAGTAGCAACATCACTAGGTGTAGGGCAGAAGATGAAGCCACAAGAATCTTATTTCCCCCCGTAGCAATATTATTAACCAAACAACCCCTAAGACATTAGCATGTCTGGCCATACTTGAAGTATTTTTCCTTTCCTTCATCACAATAACCCAAATAAGGATAACCGCAGAACCAACAAAAAGGGTATGAAGAAACTAACTGACCTTCGCTTGCTTGAGATTGGGTTCCTAGTGCCAAAAAATTATCACCACCATAATGACAGCTGTAGCTCGACTGTTAAGGAGCACTAGCAGAAGAGTAGTAACTAGAACTCCCTTACTTCCTTTTCTTCTATTTTCCACCATCTCGACCACCCTAAGACTAAGCACCTCCTTTTTTAGAAAACCTACTCCTCTTACCCTATCTATCCCCAAACTCTGCCTGCTTCCCTTTCTCATCCTTTACCTGCTGCATATGAACAGTCAACCTAGAGATGTCCATATCCTTAACCAGGAAGGCAGACTTGCTCTCTAAAATTAGATCCCGATTCAACCTAAAAGCAAACTTTCTCATTCTAGCCCGCATGTAAGCCACTAAATTAGGAGCATAACTTGACAATTAGGAAACTTCAAGGAATATTCCTTGACAGACATTCTCCCCTGCATGAGGTTCACAAACTCCTCCATCTTTGCTTCTCTCAACTCCTAGGGATATAAACAATCTAAAAAAGCGCCAGAGAAGGCATCCCTCTATTCTAATTCTTCCACATAACCTCTATCCCTATCCTACTCTCCATACCACTAATATTAATATCTTTGATCTGATAAGCTGTAAAGTTTACCTCTTTCATATTGGTAGCCAATATCACCCAAAATATCTTTTCTATTTCATCCAAGAAGCCTTGTAGATCCTCCTACACCTTCTCTCTAGAAAAAGTGGGAGGACTCATCTTCATGAATTGGCCAACCCTTGTTGCCTCAGCAGTCAAAGCACCAGACTCACCTCACTCATCCTGAGCAGTAACCAATTTAGCAATAGTATGAATAATCCGATGGAACTACATTAGTACCTTACCTTGAGGAGATTAGTAGTGACTGGTAGAACTCCATAACTATTAGGGATGGGACTGTGATATCAATGATGAACCCCAAAAATAGGATGCACCCCTTTAGCATTACCCCCAGATGGGGTGGATGAATTTTTTTGTGTTCCAAATCTATGCGGCATGATCTGTAAGATGAACAAACAAGGATTAGAAAGGATTTGGGATTGACACTCCAAGCTTAAAAATAGAATACCAAGAAAGTGAAACATTCCTAAATGTCTTTTTTTCTTTCTCCTATGAGCGTGGTGCTCTATATACCCCTAAAGAGACTCAACTTGACACGGCTTTGTGGACTCCCAATTGACCGTAAACCTAGTCTCTGATAACAACTTGACATGACCCATCCTGGGTCCTTGTCATAATAGGCGTACCAAGTTTGATCAGGATTAGAGACCATCTTTATTACCTATCCTAACCTCCGACCGCCTACCTTGAGTTGGCTGAATTCCAAACATGTAATAAGATAATGTAACAACTCACATAAAAACTCTGGATAATATCACTACCGTGACCAACCCAACCGAGTCCAACCATCCCATACCAACAACCCAACCATACCATAACAAGGGTCATAAACTAGGCCATAACCAAGGATGTTCCAACACATAATATAATTAATCCCAAAATGAAATAGGATGCAATAATCAATAATATCATCCAATAATATTAGCCCACCGACTTATTTTACTGCCAAGATTGAGACCTATACTGATCTTATCCATTCCAACCCATAGAAGTACCACAAAGTCTCTAACCAAAAGAGTAATGAAATATGGTTTGGACATGCCCCCAACCATAGCCAAAACCAATATAGAAAATAAAATCAAAGTATATAAAAATATCCACATTATGAAATGGAGCCTTCCAAAAGGATGGAAGCTTACCACTTCAGTCCAAATGCTGTCCCTGAGTCAATCACTGTATAAGAAGAGTCGAACAGCCAGTTCCAGGATAGCGTGGGTATACAACCTCCAGTAGATGGGGTTAGCAAGTGTCCGCTAGCATGATCTTAGGGTAAGGATAAAATAATGCCATTTATAAAACTAAGTAAAACCATCCATATTCATACAACCATTTATATATATACATATATATATATATATATATATATATATATATATATATATATACATATATATATATATGTATACATATGTATATATATAACTATGCTGGGAAAAGGGACCGAGTTTAGTATGCCTTTAAAACCTTTACCTAGGTTGTGTAGCTTTGCCGTCTTAAACCACCCATGGGCTATGTGGGTTCAGCTCTCCTACTAAAAAGGCCCCAGTACGTGTATCCGCACGACCAGGAAAGAAACCCTTAGAATGACTAGTACATCCCCCAAGTATAGAGTGACATTATGCACATGGTTACCAAGACGAACCTCATATCAACAAATATGATTTTTTCAAGTTTTGGTCCTCCAGGGACCTCCACCTTCTACAACTTTGGTATACATACCACCATTATTTCCTAATTAAAACCAATTTCCAAATAACCAAACCATTATCCATTTATTAACCAAGGCCATTGATATTGGTATTGTCATACCAACCCTTACTTGTAAGTATCATCCATAGCCAACCATTTATGGGTTTAAGGGGAATTTTAAGTTCCCTTACATTTACCATTTTAAACCACTTGGAGGACTTCCATGTTCCTCACAAGTATAACTATTTTTCCTTTTACCATTCCAAGCCATTTAAACCATGCACAATTATTTTACCACGTTTTAAAACATGTAAGAGTTCCATTAGCCAATACAATGAACATATCTTTATAAGCATTTTATCAAACACATTGGGGGCATAATATGACCAAAACTAATTCCAATTACCATTAAATAATTCCATGAAATCCAATTATACAAAACCACCATTAATGCATAAAAAGCATAATTATAACCATGGGAAACCATAACCAACCATTTAATATTAAAACTCCCAAATCATATATGAAAACCAAAATTATACAATTAATGAAATCATGAAAACATTCATAAAACCATGCCTTTAGATAAAATTAACAATGAGGGAATAGAACATGCCTTAAACTAAGATAATAATGGAAACAAAGCACCAAGACAATCCCCAAATCAATTCTCTAGTTGAAACCCTAGCTTTCCTTGACCAAAATCTCTTGAGAGAATTTTAGAGTGTTTAGAAGAGTTTCTAAGTGTTAATGAAAGGAATAATAGGGTACATAACTTCTCAAGTAGGTTTGAAGTTGTGGGTTCATATTAGGATAAGTAGGGAAATGTCTAGAATACCCCCACTTAAGTTGCACCAAAATCCTATCACAAGGATACGACTGACCCATACAAGTCATACCCTCTAATACAATTGGTATCCTCTACTCGTATCATGGCCTCAACCCATAGATCCAACACTGTCCAATATACAACTCATCCAACCAAGTCGTATTGATAGAATAAAATTTGTACCCTTTATCTGTATCCCTTGTAGATTTACACCTAAGGAAGATTTACACACTGTCCACCATACGAGTCCTGGTTACAACTTGTACCCTGGCTTACGACATATGGTGAGCCACTCATACTCAAATCTAAACTAAGTAATCAAGTCTAAGATTAAGTTAAGGTACAAAATGAACCGTTACCAATAATACGACTCGTACCATTAAGTTATATCCATTCTATTAACCAAAATCCATCCCACCAACCAATGTTTGTTAGTATACGATTGAACCATACCATCCATACCCCAACATACCACTCATTTCCATGAGTCGTATTGGGTCCAGAGATCAAAATTCAAGGAAATTTTCTAAAGTCCAACAACTAGGGTGTTTCACTTGGTGCCTAAGGGAAGGTTCATTCCTAATCTTAATGCCTAGAAGTTGATTTTAAAGGGGTGTTTGTAAAATTTAGTCTGAGTTAAAGATTCTAACTCAAAAGAGCCTTCGATTATTTTGTGGTTAATGAGTTTTCTGAGGTATTTTTTGATGATCTTCCCGATGTTCCTCCCAATAGGGAAATTGATTCTGGAATTGATCTTGTTCTGGACACTCATTCAATTTTCATCCCTCCTCATTGAATAGATCCAACAGAGTTAAAAGATCTTAAGGAGCAATTAATGAAACTCTTAGATAAAGGTTCCATCCATCCTTTTGTGTCTCCTTAGGGTGCTCCTATGTGGTTTATGCACAAGAAGGATGGTTACCTTCACATGTGCATCGATTATCGTCAGTTAAACAAAGTGACTATAAAGAATAAGTATCCTCTTCCTGGGATAGATGATTTGTTTGATCAATTTAGGGTACGAAGTGTTTCTTTAAGATTGATCTTAGATCAGATTATCATCAGCTAAAGATTAGGGATACGAATATTTCTAAGAATGCCTTTAAAATTTGGTATGGTCACTATTAGTTTCTTGTTATGTCTTTTGGGTTAACCAATGCCCCAGCGGGATTCATGGACTTAATGAATAGGGTGTTCTGTCCGTTCTTAGATATGTTTATCATTGTCTTTAGTGATGACATCTTAGTCAATTCCAAGTATGAGGTAGATCATGTCGATAATCTCTATGCCATGTTACAAACTTTGAAAGATCATCATTTGTATGCTAAGTTCTCCAAGTAGAGTTTTGTTTAAAAGCCAAAGCTTTTCTTGGTTATCTTATCTCTAGTGAAGGGATCATGGTAGAAGTGGCCTAGACCTATGACTTCAACTGATATTCAGAGTTTCTTGGGTCTAACTGGTTACTATAGAAGATTTGTAGAGAGCTTCTAGACTATAATGCCTCATTGACCAAGTTGACCCAAAAGATGGTCAAGTTCTTGTAGTCAGATATGTGTAAGGCTAGTTTTGAGAAGTTGAAAGATAAATTGACTTTGGCTTTGGTTTTGACCTTACCCGAAGGTAATAAGGGTTTTGTAGTTTATTTTGATGCTTCTTTTATTGGCCTCAATCGTGTTTTGATGCAATATGGTAGGGTGGTGGCCTATGTTTCTAGGCAATTAAAAGTTCATAAAAAGAACTACCCTACTCACGGATTAGAGTCATTAGCCATGGTTTTTGCATTAAAAATTTGGTGGCATTATATTTATGGGGTTCATGTTGATATATTTTTTGATCATAAGAGTCTTCAATATGTGTTAACTCAAAATGAGTTGAATCTGAGGCAAAAAAGGTGGCCTATGTTGTTGAAAGACTATGATATGCGTCTTTATTACCACCTCGATAAAGATAATGTAGTCATCGATGCTCTTAGTAGGTTGTCCATGGGAAGTTTGGCCTATGTAGATGAGGAAAAGAGGGAATTGGTGAAGGACATTCACCATTTAGCTAATCTTGGAGCTTGACTTGTGGAGTTCAAGGATGGTGGAGTATTTATCCGTACGATATCTCAGTCATCTTTTGTTGTTAAGGTAAAGGAAAATTAAGTATTAGAACCTGACTCGATGAAGATCAAGAGTAATATAGGTCAACACAAAGTTGCAAACTTTTTGATTAGTGGTGATGGTATCTTGAGATACCAAGGTAGGCTATGTGTTCCCGACATTGATGGATTAAGGGAAAGGACCATGGTCGAAGTTCATGGATAAATTTCATAAATCTTGGTATGATATACATCCCAGTTCCACCAAGATGTATCATTATCTTAAAGAGTTCTATTGGTGGGGTAATCTGAAGCAAGATGTGGATAGTTATGTCGCTAAGTGTATGGTATGCCAACAAGTGACAGTTGAGCACATAAGTAGCCTAGGGGATTGTATCAAGAGATTCCATTACCCAAATGGAAGTGGGAGGCAATTAATATGGATTTTATTACCTGCCTCCCTTGATCTCGAAATTAATGTGTTTCTATTTGGATCATTACTGATAGAATGACCAAGTCTGCTTACGTTTTGCTAGTGAGGAGTAATTACTCGGCGAAGGATTATGCTAAGTTGTATCTTACAGAGATCGTGAAGTTTCACGGTGCTTCAGTTTTAATTATATCGTACATGGTCCTCTATTTTCATCTCACATTTGGAAGTCATTTAAAAAAGGTTTGGCTTCTAGAGTATGCCTTGGTACAACTTTCCACCCATAAATGAATAGGAAAGTAGAGAGGACCATCCAAACATTGGTAGATATATTGCGAGCTTGTGTGATTGATTATGGTGGTAGTTGGTATGACCACTTTCCTTTGATTAAGTTCTCCTATAATAATAGTTACCACTCTAGTATTGGCATGACCCCTTTTGAGGCATTTTATGGTAAGAGATGTCGATCTCCTATTGGGTGTTACAAAGTTGGCGAGGGTAAGTTGCTTAGCCCCATTTTAGTTCACCAAGCCTCAGAGAAGGTGAAAGTTTTTTGTGATAGATTAAAAACTGCTAAAAGTTACAAAATGTACGGTATGGTGTGAGGCGTAGAGACTTAGAGTTTAGCGTTGGCTATTGGGTACACTTGAAAATATCTTCCATGAAGGAAGTGGTGTGATTTGGTAAAAAAGGAAAGCTTAGTCCCCGGTGTATTGGTCCCTACTTGATTGCGAAGAGGGTTACCAATTTTACCAATGAGTTGGAGTTTTCTTCTATCATAACTCCATTCACTCGACTTTCCACATCTCTATGTTGTATAAATATGTGGGTGATCCTTTGTTGGCTGTTCCCTTGAGGGGCATTGATATCTCTGACTCTTTGTCATATGAGAAGATCCTGGTGAAGATATTGGATTGGCAAGTTCACTAGGTATGAATGAAAGAAGTGGCTTCTGTAAAGGTTCTATGGAGGAACCAAAAGTCCAAGGAAGCTACTTGGGAGATGGAAGAGGCCATGAAGTCCAAATATCTGCATTTGTTTCCATTCTAAAAACTAATGATAGAGGTATGTGTTAATATTGTCCAAAGGCAATAACAACAAAAATTTAGAGTTCTTACCTCTGAATAAAGATTAATGCTGTAACCAGTTTAGTCTCTTAAGGATTAAATTGAATTAGTAACTTATCACTTTAATCTAGAGAGAATTGAAGTGAAAACCATCTTTGTAGGTTGGGAAAGACTTAGTGGAGAAAATCGATTTCCTTATAATTGCTTGTATTAGTACAAATTCATATTTCACATGACTTAGAGGTCATAGAACACAAAGGTGAACATAATCCTAGTTTAATCTTTCTCATTGATTGATATATTAAAAAATTTACATCTACAATTTGGCAGAAACATAATTAATTGGTTACTTCATAAGACAACCCCTTTGTTTTATGGAAATTGATGAGTGATTGTCATTTAAATTACATATAACTTGATTAACACCGTATTCCCTATGGGAGTAAACCCCAACCTCTGTTGGGTTATATATTTGACAAATACCACTTGCACTTCCATAAAAGGGAGTTATAGTTTGGGTGTATCAAATTTTGGTGTCATTGCCGGGGAACAAGGTTGTCAATTAAGTTTATGCATGTTAATTGATTTTTAGTCTCGTTTCCTAGTTTAACTTTTGTTTGTTGTTTTTGTGTTTGAAGGCTATTAGTTATGCATTCCATGAACTAACCATTATATGAAAAATTATTGACCTATGATCGAAACTTTCTAGAACACTAAGGAAAAACATGGACGCACAACATGAAGCAGAAAGACTTGCTTCACTTGCCGCTGCCAAGTTGAACCAACAAAATATTGATGCACTCGATCATGTGAAAAACAATGAAAAGGAGGATTTGAGTGATGATGAGTTGGTATAACCCTTGAATGGGTATCGTTCTAACAAAGTTTCACCAGCCAATTAAAACATGGACTCACTTTGACTTGTATGAAAATGATGATGCTGATTTAGATAGGGCCGGTATTATTAGAATAATTGTGTTACCTCCATTGGATCCTAGGGTAAAGTTTTACATAATTACCATAATGATACGATTATTGAATTTGAAAGGGTTGTTTGGTAGATTACTTAGTGCTGATCCAAACATACACCTGGTAAACTTTGTTAACATTTTCAAATCCTTTAACTACCCCACAATTGGTTAGAATGAAATCTGATTGAGGCTATTTCCCTTGTGTCTATTCGGGAGGCAACATTTTTGTTAACTAAGCTTATGCCTGATTCTATAACAAACTGGAGACAATTGAAAAGAGCTTTGCTAGAAAGGTTTTTTCTGCCTTCCAGGATGTTACAGTTGAGGGACGATAAGCAACTTCAGGCAGCTACCTAATAAGGCATTAAATGAAACTTGGATGAAGTTCAAAAAGAAGTTAATATCAATGTCCTAATAACAAGATGACTGATAAGAACTTAATGGGGACATTCTATAGGGCACTGAACTCGAACACAAAGACAACAGTTGATAATGCAATGGTAGTGCTTTTGTGGCTCTTACTTTCACAAAGGTGATCGTGATATTGTATAGGTTGATGAAAACTAGTAGATCTTTGAATACCAGAGATTCTGAGGTAGCAAGCAACATGTATACAATTCATATATCAATGGCTCAATGGAGAAGAGAATAGGAGCATGACCAAAACATAACACACATGAAGACACAAATGGATATACTTATCAAACACTTATTGTCTAGTAATGTCGAGAAGGTGAAAACAACTAGTTCACATAGTATAGAAGAAAAATCTGATTCCAAGGAAGAAACTAATTACTTGAATAATCAGGGGTTTTCTAGGCCAATGGCTCAGGAAACCAAGGTCGTAATTATCAATAGATAATTATTATGACAAATCTGGTTATAAAGATCACGAGTAAGGGAACTAGAAGAATAAGGGTGAACTAAAAGAATAAGGGTGATTGGAGTGGGTAGTATGTACCAACCAGAAATCGTGAACAGGTTGCGAATGAATGGGTAATCTATCCTTGGAAGCATTGATGGATAAATTGTTAAAAGGGGTGGAATCTACTAATGCAGGGGCAAAAGAGATGAAAAGTGATTTATCTACTATAAGTCAACTGGTGGATTCTCATTCCACTTCTATTAAATAGTCATAGTATTAAGCTAATCAATTGTCCACAACTTTTAACCAGTGAAAGAGTGGAACTTTGACAAATGATACGATCTAAAATTGAGAAATGATGGAACTTGTCTGTCTATCACCACAAGAAGTGGTAAAGTGTTACCTAAACCTCATCGGTAGTTAAGTCATATATAAATGATATTGGATCCAAAGATGAAGTTATTATTGATGATCCTAGGTTATAAAGTAGTCCAACTGAATTTGAGAAGCTGGAAGATACAGGTGAAAAATGGCTATTGTTGGGAAATCTCCCAGTTTGATGAATAATGATGAATAGAGTAAGAAAAAGAGGAAAAATTAGAAACACCATTATCCAGGATTCTTGATGAAACATGGGGGTTCACCATCTTATAAGGGACCAGGTCCTTTAGAGTTAGATACAAGCAATAAAGAAGTAAGGAAATAAAACTTTGTAGAAAAGTAAAGAATAAAATGATTTAACATGGAAACCTCCTTGCTCAAGAGAGGAAAAACCATGGATTTCACTCACAAGTACTCAAGAATCCACTATAATCAAACTCATGATTACAAATTTCATTAAAACTTAACTCTAAGCTCCACTAATTTGTAACAACTCTATTACAAACTCTACTTGATAACTCTGTCAATATCTTTTCTAAATATTGATTAACTCTAACCAATATTAACTCAGGTAACTCTACCTAAGCTCTTTGAAGACACAAGAAAAACTTATAAGATGAGTAATTCGATTACAGATCAAGTCTTGACTCAAGAACAATTACTCTTCTAGCACACAGAAACTTAGAACTTGAGCAATATTGAGTTTTCCCCATTCTTCTTGAATTGAGAATTCTTTTATATTTATAGCAGAATAATAATTAGGGTAGAATTTTGATTGGTCCAGGCATCCAAATTTATATACAACTAAATTGCGTTATTTGTTACACTAATGGACAAAACTGCACAAACACATGATAATTGTATGTTTTCATAAAGACCTAAGGAACTAGTCCCTTGTTGTCAGCTGATCATCATCAAAACAAGATACAATAATTTTCGCCTTTTTTGACGATGACAAAACATATATTTTGTAGCATCAAACTTCATTCAATTAGAGTGAAGACCTAACGGACAAAACTGCGCAAATAGGTGATAACTGTATGTTTTCATGAAGACCTAGGGAACTGGTCCTTAGTTGTCAACTGATCATAATCAAAACAAGATATAGCAATTTCCCCCCTTTTTGATGATGACAAAACATATATTTTGTAGCATCAAACTTCATTCAATTAGAGTGATCACCACTTTAGTTAATGAATATTCCCCTATTACTATGCACTATGCTTCCCCCTGTCAATATACCAACATGTTTCCCCTATCAATATATCTACACTTGAACATATCATTCACTATAAATTTCATACCTGGTACCTAGTCCCTACCACATGAATTCAGTATTCCCCCTTTTGGCATTATTAAAAAGTAAGAACAGTAAACCAAGAGTAAAATAAGCACAAGTTAGTTAACTCATGGCCATTGGAGCAACACTAACATGAAGAACAACTTTTAAAGTAAAGAAGAGACAAATGAAATACACAAACAAGGATTCATTCATATATAAAAGTTAAGTATTATTGCAGTACAAGATTTAAATTTTTTGTTCCATTGAAAAGCCAAAAAAATCTAGAAATTTAAATAGGAGAAGGACTTGGGAAGAAGATTTGGAAAAGCAGAGCAATCTTATTATTTTTTAAAGCATGACAGTTTAACAATTCCTTAGTTAGAAGCTTTATCTCTATATTCAAGCTAAGAACCTCATCAGTTAAAGTTGAAACTCTCTTCTTTAGTTCAATAATCTCAGTTCTAAGATCTACAGAGGTGCTTAGATCCTCTTTGGAAAGATTCTAAATTATCATTTGCAATTTACTAATCTCTGCATTCTTAGCAACTGTGTTGAGCTTTAATTCCTCTATTTCTTTACTGAGATCTACTTAAGAGATGGTTCCTAATTTCTTTTCCACACACTTAGTTTTGATCAGAGTTTTGAGACCAAACATTTGTTTCACAGTTTCAAGAATTCTATTTTCACCGATAATTCCAAAATAATCAAACACTCTGTTCAACCAATATCCATCACGCATGCCATGTCTTCCATTCTTCCCATAACAACTTTAGGTATGTGCTCTATTATTAAAGCAGGCAAGCTAATAAACTCAAAACTACTAAGAGACTCCATCACAAATAAATCAGCAGCTAAAATAATGTTCTTTTTTTGTGGTCTAGGAAGAATCACTTTGCTAACAAAATCAAAGATTAATTGCAATTCACTTTTTAGTGATTTCCTATTTACTGCAGCTATAATTTTTTTTAACCTTTGATGCATTCACCATAAACTCTGTTGAGGGTTGTTGTTTTGAGATAATCCTTACATCACTGATGGGAGCATCCAAATTTCTCCCAAGTAGTATGGTATTAAGATTTAGCTTCTTTCCTTGAACCACAATAGTCATCTTCAATCTGTCTTTAGTTTCCAATATGGAGTAGAATTCCCAGACTATATCTTCAAAGATAGAGGTAATGGGATCTTCTATAAGATGGAGCCATCTTTGGTGTTTAAAAAGCTCAACTAATTCCATCATGCCTAGTTTTGTTAATATACTTGAACCAAAAACCCTTCTAGTCAGTACTTTTTGATTTCTCAAGAACCTATTTCTAACTTTCTTAGGCACAAGTTTATTTTTCCTCTAATTTTCTTTCTTTAGAAGCACTGATAGGTTCCCTTTCATTTATTTTTCTTTTTTTAGGATGAGGTCCCTCTAAAGTCTATTGCTTCTTAGTAGGACTTCTTGATTTCACTCCAGAACTTCTTGCTTTCATACTTCTTGTTTTATAGGACCAAACAAACTTCTTTTTGGGTTATTTGATAGCAAAATAAGATTTTCAGCAACCCAATAATCATTTGTCATTACACTGCTAAAATGATTATGTGTTTTTAAGGATAAATCCTTTTCAATAAGTTGAGTAAAGAAAGAGTCTGGCTTTGAAGGGATAGGATGACTTAATTTGGTTGATTATTTAGAGAAAATGATATTTTCAAATAGTATGACTTTAGGAAGAAGATCAATCCTTTTACTATCCTCTAATTTTGATGCAGGCTCATAAATAGGCTCTATTTTTCTTAGGGATTTCATTCATTTGAGGTTCATCTAGGAAAGTGGTTGTGAAGAATGATTCAGTTATGCATTATCCTGACAGGCATGTGTAGGATGAAGTGGGCTTAGAGCTCTAAAGAAGGTTTGGGAGTCAGTCTTTATCTATACTAATGTTTGAGGACATGACTATTTTAGATTAAATTTTTCTTTAAAAATATGAGTGAGATGAGATTGATTTCAATTTTAGGGTGAGTCATATTTCTTTTTAGGATAAGATAATTTTATAACACAAAGAGAGAATATGCAACTTTTTTCTTATAGAATAAAAAAATGCACAATCACGATACTAACCTGAGAGATAGGACCAGGTCCCTCTCTTTCTTGAGTGAGTCCTTAAATTTATGTTTGTCTTAAATATTCTCTTCCAATATTATTCCCATGTGTTTATACCATATACTTAGTTAGACCAGCAAGTATATACTTTATCAAGGATACCTGTCTCCTGATCATAGCCAATTTTGTTGAGAAAAATTGATTCATCTACCAGGTCATATTATTTTGATCTCAACCTGTTCTTCACAAATTGTTCCTTGTGAGGAGCCTTAGTAAAGATGTCTGCTATCTGATCTTCTGTCTTGCAAAACTTCATGCAAATAGATCCCTTCTCAACATTGTCTCTTAGAAAATAATTCCTTACATCAAAATGCTTGGTCCTCTTATTCTGCACTAGATTCTTATCTATGTTAAGAGCACTTGTATTTTTACACATCAGAGGGATAATGTCTAAGATAATCCTAAAATCCTTTAGCTGTTATTTGATCCATAATAATTAAGAACAACAAGAACCTGGAACCACATACTCAGCTTCAACTATATATAAAGTAACTGAATTCTACATCTTAGAGCCCTAGGAGATCAAGGAAGAACCAAAAAAATGATCCACTCCTGAGGTGCTTTTTCTATACACCAAATATTTAGCATAATCAACATCAACATATCCTATTAGATCATAACTGTATCCAGATGGATTGTATAGGACTAGGTCCCCTATTCTTTTAGATACCTTATAATTATGTTTGCAGCTTTCAAATGAGACTCCTTTGAGCAAGCTTGAAATTTGGCGCACATATTTTTGTAATGAATACAATATTTGGCCTACATAGTAAGGATCCAATAATCCCTTTATTAAATGAAGGACCAAGTTCATCATTATCTATCTCTGAACTAGTTACAATTAGAGTTTCAATTGGCTTGGCATTTTCCATGTTGTATTTTCTCAGTAGCTCCTTGATGTACGTCTTTTGACAAATCATTGTCCCTTGAGTAGTTTGCTTGATCTACAGGCATAGGAAGAAACTTAATTCACCCATCATGCTCATTTCAAATTCACTTCTTATTAGCTTTGTAAACTCTTCACATAGTGATTCAAAAGTAGCTCTAAAGATTATGTCATTAAAATATATATATCTGAACAATTAGTAAGTTGCTACCTCTGGACTTTAAAAAAAGAGTATTGTCAATTTTACCTCTTTTAAAGCCATTTTCTAGAAGAAACTTTGAAAGTCTCTCATACAAAGTCCTTGGTTTTTGCTTTAAATCAGAAAGATCTTTGTCTAATTTAAGCACATGATGAGGAAAATCTGCATCTTCAAATCCTGGAGGTTGATTTACATAGAATGTTTCCTTCAAGTTTCCATTCAGAAAAACACTTTTGACATCTATTTGGAAGAGTTTGAACCCCATATAGGTAGCAAATATAATAATAATTTTGATAGCCTCTATCCTTGCTATAGGGGCAAATGTCTCATCATAGTCAATTCCTTCCTCCTGGTTATAATCTTGAACAACCAACCTTGTTTTATTTTTGTTTATAGATCTATGCTTATCTTGCTTGTTTTTGTACAACCATTTGGTCCCAATGATTTTTTTGTCAATAGGTCCGGGGCCCAGGTGCCAGAATTTATTTCTTTCAAATTGCTAAAGCTGTTCCTGCATTGGATTGACCAAGTCAATATCTTTCAAAGCTTTTTTCATATTTTGGGCTCAATTTAGGACAATAATGCTGAAAATGCCATGAAATTTCTAGCTTGAGCTCTTGATTGGACTCTAGATTCCAAAGGTGATGTCAAATTCTCAAATGGGTGAGAAGATTTGTGCCTTTAGTTTGACCTTCCAAGATGAGTTCTATTAGGACCAGGTCACTGAAGAGTTTGACTGGACCCTTCTTGATATTCTCAACTGGAGTAAGGGTATGTATCTGTGATTTTGTATCACCATCACCTTCATCATTCCCAATTGCATAATTTATTCCTTAACTATCATCTTCAATAATATCATCTCTTTGAACAATAATGAGTTCTTAAATATCAGAATCTTTATCTTCACTCAGATTCACTAGCTTTCCTAACTCATCAAAGGCCACAAGTATACTTTATTTCATAGACAGAGTTCTTTTATTGAAAATTCTGGATGCTTTGCTTGTTGACTAGTAGCCCACAAATGTTTCTACATCACTTTTGGAGTCAAACTTTCCTAGCTCATTCTTCTCATTATTTAGCACAAAGTACTTGCACCCAAAAGGTCTGAAGTAGTCAAGCTTAGGCTTTATATTGAATAGAAGCTCATATGGGTTCTTGTTTAGGAGATATATAATCAAACAACAATTTGTTGCATAACAGACAGTATTAACAGCTTCATCCCAAAAGCTCTTTGGAAGCCCAGTGTTAATAACAAAGTCCTTATAATCTCTATGAGGGTTATTTTCATTCTTTTAACCACTCAATTATGTTGAGGAGTCCTAGGAGCAGAGAAGTTGTGACTGATTCCATATTCTGTATAGAATCCTACAACTTAGGAGTTCTCAAATTCAATCCATGATCAGATCTGAATTCAATAATTTTACAATTCAGCTTCGTTTGAATTTTCTTAGCAAATCTTACCAGAACCTCATAGGTTTATGCTTGGTTCTCAAGTACATTGTCCAGATGAACCTAGAGTAGTCATCTATAATAACAAACACATTCTTCTTTCCTCCTATATTTTAGACTTTAACAGGTCCACATAGATCCATGAGCAAATAACTCAAGAGGTCTATAAGTACTCACACACTTCTTCAAATTAAAGGAAAACCTAGTTTGTTTACCCTTAACACAAGCATCACAAACTTTGTTGTTTAGAAATTTCAGCTTTGGCATGCCATGGACCAGGTCCTTTGAAATCAACTTGTTCAACAAAGTGGAACTTACATGTCCTAGTCTTCTATACCGTAGATCAACATCTTCACTTTGAATACTTAAGCATATTAATTCCCCATCTGCTATATACTCTAAATCCATCACATACATATTTTTGAACCTTTTTCCTTTGAGAATAACTTTCCTAGACTCCAAGCTTGACACAGTACATCCATCATATGAGAACTTCACTTCATTACCTTTGTCATAAATTTGAGGACATAAAAAACTGTACTTGAGAACATTCACATAGTACACATCTTTTATTGCTTGATCAGGTAATTTTCCAATCTTTCCCACACCATGGATATAGACTTTTTTACCATTGCCAAATGATACACCTCCATCTTAAAGTGCCTTGAGAGAGAGAAAGTAGTCATTCCTTCCAGTTATGTGCTTTGAGCATCCACTATCCATAAACCAATTCTAATTGCATTCCCTTTCTGCTACCTATAATCAAAATTATTTGTTAGATTTGGGAACCCACTTGAGTTTGATTTCACAAAAGAAAGACAAAGGTGTGATCAAATCATTCTTGGCCCATCTAGGTGTAGTTCTTCTCCAAAATTTTCAAGGGTATGGAACCTGTAGGATAACAATCCTTATGTTGGATATATCTAGCACAACTCATTATAGCTCTAAGCAAACATTTATAGTTTTTTCTTCAAGTGCCCATCTATCCCATAATTAGAGCACAGAGATTTGTGGAGATTATTTATAATACCATGAACAACTTTCCCTTGATATCCAAGTGACTGAGGTTTATAATAATATCCAAGGCCTTTACCATTATAGATAACCCTAACAAGTTAAATTAGAAAGGATTTGTGAGGATGTGGTCCATTCTAATGATTTGTTAAGTTCTTCTCTTATATGAACCAGGTTCTTTTCTAGTTCCTCATTCTTATTAAGTGTAGTAATGAGATGCTTTTGAGAATCCCTCAATTTTTCTTCAAGATCAATTTAAATCCTTGAGGCTTCCTTCTTCCCTTTACTATCAGAATCATCCACTTTCTTCAAATTGATTAATTAGACTCAGTTTTTCATATTTTAACTTAGTGAACTATTTCTCTATTTTAGATATTCGGATAGTTAAGGCAATTAATTCAAGCTTATGATTTACTAATTTCTCTTCTAACACAGTTTTCTCAGTAGTTAGTTCACCACACAGAATCAATCAACACATTTGCAAGCTTCTTTATCTTTGTAGCAGAGTAGTTATCTAAATTTTCTTTAATGTCAGAAATAGTTACCTCAATATTCATCTTTAGTGTTTGACATAAGATCAAAAAAGGAGTCAAAAGTGACATTATCATCCTCCACTTCCATCATAGAAAAATCTTCAAACTTTTCATCCTTCTCAAATTCTCTCAAGGAATCTCTCCAGACAGCTAATGCCCGTTTCACTGCATAATCACCTGCAGCCTTTCTTCTTGACTTGTCAGGGACCTAGTCCTTTTTTCCCTTTGTCACCTCTAGAATTTAGATATTCTTGATAATCTAGTTTGTGCATTGGGCCATCTTTGATGAAATGCCCAATTTTTCCACATTTGTGGAAAACTTCCACTATACCTCCTTTTTGCTGGTACTTTATTTTCTTTGAGACTGACCACTTTTCTTCATTGATCTAATAATATTTTTTTCCAAATAGGCAACATCAATGTCTTCCTCACTTGAATTAGACTTTCAAGCCTTCATTGCAAGAGATTTTCCTCTTTTTGCTTCCTTCTTCTCTTTCCTTTGCTGCTTCTTGAGTTCATGAGTCTTCAGATTACCAATAAGTTCATACATTGTGAGATTTTTTAGTTTCTTACCTTAGAATAGCATCTACTTTACTTTCCCTGGATTTAAAAAGAACACCTAAAATTTTTCTCACCTGTTGTTTATACAAAGGAATAACTTCTCCTAAGCAGTGCAACTCATTGGTGATTGAAGTGAATTTAGTATGCATATCTTGGATAGTTTCTCCTCCTTTCATTATGAAGGTTTCATAATGAGAAGTCAGTATATCAAATTTTGAATTCTTCACATCAGTCGTTCCATCATGAGCACTACTAAAGAAATCCCAGATTTTTGTAGCATTTTCACAAGAAAAATCCTGCTATATTTATTTGGTCCTATGCCAAAGAGAAGCAATTTCCTTGCCTTATAATTCTTCTCAACTTTCTTTCTATCTTTATCATCAAACTCTCTCCTAGTTTTGACAACCATCCTTGTTATGTCTCCTTCTTTGACCTCTCTAACTGCCACATGAGGACCATTAAGTATTACATCGTTAGTAATATTGTCAGAATATGATGACATCGTCAAAAAGGGCATCAGAAACGTGATAGCTCATCAGAAATGTTGTCACCGTTTTCCAGCTTGACATACTAGAGTAAAATGGGCATAACTCTTTGCTCCGATATCGGATTTAGGCGAAATTAGTATTGTTGGAAAGATAATTCAAAGATATTTCATTTGATATATATCTATCAAACCACCCTGTTATTAATATACAATGAGTTATGATTGATTGAAGTTGACCCAAATTTTGACGGTCACTAAACCTTGAACGATAGAAAAGTTTTCAGCTCGTTCATGAGTTAGGGGACCTCTATGATCTTAATTCATGCTCAAATAGATTCTCACATGATTTCAAAGTATTTCATACTTGGGAGGATATTTCTTAAACATTTTGACTCAGATTTTCACTTTACCAAATACGCTCTAAGGCTCAGACTGGAAGAGGATTTTGCGGGCCATTACATTATCTCCCCCTTGAGAACATTCATCCTCGAATGTCGTTTGATAGACTGAGAGTACGGATCAACAAAACTTACTCAAGAAATGGAAACATCTCAAATCAGGACTACGCAACTAGAATGACTGACATATAGAGTTCTCACACTGGGCATGCATATATGATGCATGGATACTCGACTGATGATACTCATAGCTGAATACTCATAATACACATGCATATCTGATGCACAGACTCATAAATGGGATGATCTCATGTATACACGACTGAACACACGCTGACAAGATAAACTCTTTCTACTAAATGCGCATATCTAATGCATGCATGTCCAGCTAAGCTGACTTTTGAAAGCACGACTTGACAATGCAACAATGATTGATGCTAACTTTATAAGGAAAATCTGAACATGCATCTAGATGAATCTAATGGAATGCAACATCATAATACCATGGAGTATCTCCCCCTTGGGACTCTATGTCCCTCTAAACATACTTCGCTAAAATACTGGAGTGGTGCAGGGGCACCTACAGATTGGGTCATAATTGACCGGTCAAGATCTGAAACTTATGCATGACTCATGCTAACATAAAGCTCAAAATGAGAGCAAAGGATTTATCAATGCATAACATAAATATAAAGCGCTCATAACATACCCGAGTCAATTTCAGGAGATCTTTCCCAATCAAGGTGATCCTGAAGTGCATACAATCTATTATGAGCTGAAGGAAGACTATTCTGACTTCAGGGACCTGGCTTAGGACAGTCTCAAACTTTGTGATCGGTCTCGCCATATCTAAAGTACACATTACTACCAGCTCTATACACACCCTTATGATTCTTACCATATTTTTCACACAATGGGTAGGTACAAACACGAATAGTACTACTCTGGGCTTTGGAGCTTGGCGCTCCCTCAAATCTGACACCCTCAAATGCAGGTGCAAGTACACTAGCTAAAGATAGAGTTGGAACTAAAAATCTTCGACCATACTGAGAACTACTACCACCTTGAGACCCTGATTGCGAGAAACCACGACTACCTGTCTTGGCTCTCTTACTCACTCTCTCTTTCTTCTTCATCTTATCTGCCTCAATTTGTTGTGCATGAATCATTAGCCTAGAAAGATCCATATCTCTATTGATCATGGAAGCTCTACATTCTTTCAACACATCACTTGATACCCCAGTCAAAAACTTACTCATACTCACTCTAGGGTAAGCTATCAAGTCGGGAGCATACTTAGCTAATTGGTTAAACTTAAGACAATTCATAAACTCTTCTACCTTAGCTTCTCTCATTTCTAGTGGGAAAAACCTATCTAGAAAGGCACTCTAAAACTCTAGCCAAGTCACGAGAGCTGCATGCACCCTCTACTTTTCTCCCACATCACTACCCAATCATGAGCAATATCTTTCAACCTATAAGATGCTAACTCAACACTCTCCTCCTCTGACACATGCATAATCTGGGTGTTCTTTTTTACCTCCTCAAGAAACAAATATGGATCCTCATCTATTACTGACCCAAAGAGTTTGGGCGGGTTCATTTTCATAAAGCTTCTAATCCTGGCTGTGGCAAAATTCCCATCTTGCTGAGGTGAGACTGCAGCCTAACAGTTACCATTAACATTAGTCACTACCTGGGATAGCGCTTGGAAATCTGCCCAAAACTCTGCATGTGACACACTCTTATTTTTAGGATCTACTGGCTAAGGAGGCTGATCATTAACCTTATGGACAAAGTCTCTGTGAGGAGGCATACTCTGTAAATGAAAAAATAAAGTGGATTAGACTGAGTACCAACTTGAGCTCATGCTCACTCACACAAAATAATCATTGAAAGAAGAGGAACTACTCCTATGAACATCCTGTTGCCTCTTGTACATAAATGTGGTGCTCTACACACCCATGTACAAGAATCTACTAGATGCGGCTTTTCAAACTCCCTAGGATACTCTTGAACCTTAGGCTCTGATACCAAGTTTGTAACGCCCCGATATCTCATCCCGAGACGTCACACGGTGCTTATGATCCCGAAGGACCACAAGCTCACCCTTTACTGATATTTGTATCTGTACACTGCACAATGTCTAAAAAAAATGTGAAAACTAGCCATAAGGTTTAACTCATCCATGAATACTCATAATATAGAAAATTGAATACTCATACATCCGTCTGAAAAGCCTCTAAACTGTCTGAACTGTAGAGTTGATGGGACATGTCCCCAACTAACTTCGTCAACTAAAAATAAACAAAGTCTTAAGCAATAATAGTACACTGAAATTCATCCTCGGAGGAAGAAAACTTACTGCTACTACTGCTGACTAGGACTGAACTGCTGAGGAAAAACTGAATCATGTGCCTCTAAACCTATGGTGTCAAATAAAACACCATAGCACAAATGCATCAGTATAAAAATATAATGAGTATATAGCTAGGGTAGGATAATACAAGGGCTCATGCATGTACAATATCTAAACTGAATAATAATGAAGATGCTGCATGAGAACAAATATATGTATGCACAAAACAGAACACAATCATCACAACTCTAGACACTAAACTTGCATACAACTTTACTGCAGACTGAACTCACTACTGACACTGAGATACTAAATCATTGACTCATCTGATACTGATAACTGAGGATCTAGATGTGCTTACATTAATGACTGAATTCTTGGACTTACTGTGTTCGACTTACTCTCAATTTTTCTAGCAGATAATTTTGGAATCTTTATCAATGATAAGAAATACAATTATATCTGAATCTAACAACAAGAATACTCAATAGAAAAATAATACTGTGATCAAGCCTGTCTAACAGCATATCTCTGAATATAATATTAAATAATTGTATGTGAGACCAAGTCTATCTGATGGGATGGCCCATAAATCAATGGAACATCTGAGTTCTTCATAATGATAGATGATTGTATCTGACAGTTCTGATTTCGAAAGACTAATTTAGAAACTGATACTGAATATGAAACTAAAACTGTAGGAAGTAGTCACTTAACCGATATGCCCCGACCTACCACAGGTGGGGTCCCACCTGTGCCCCAATTGGAAAGGTGTCATTACCGCACCACTGGTAAAGACAACTCAATGTGACCCTCATCTAGAACATCCTCAAACGAGAATGGTGGAGCCCTCATCTAGCAGGTCAAGCCACCTTATCTACCCTCATCTAGCAGGTATATTGTCTCTCATCCACCCTCAACTAATGGGTATGATGTCTTAACCTACATTGGATATGTAGTTCTGAAGCACAAAGATTGCTTCTAAGAATCACACCCTCTACTAGTAGGTGAGATCCCATCCTTAAGCTCACTCGGTGCTAGTTTCTATACCCAACTGAAAGACTCAGAACTGAATTCTCAACTGAACACTGGATGAACTGAATCTAACACTGATCATATTACTCAAAAGGTCTGACTAAGTTACACTAAGATCACTTGTTTCCGTATCTGAAAGAAAAGATATCAAATCATAGTATCTGACTGACGATACAGAGCTTGAAAGGATTACTCGAATCGCTTCTGAGATTAGGATTGAATCACTTGAATACTATTAGAACTGAGTTGGTTACAAGTCTGAGTCTAGGTTACTAGCGATACAGAGATAATTGAGATTACCAAGCTTTATTAAGCTTCGCACTTGTCTGAGAAAATAGAGTTCCATAGTTCACTGAGTTCTGAGAATCATGGCTTGATTGAAATTATCGAGAAACTGACACAGGCTCTAGACAACAGCTCTATTTTTGGGTATAAATACCCCCAGGACTCGATAACATAACATAATCATTCTTTATCACAAATCATTCATGCATCATCACGATCATCCATTCATCACTACCATCATTCATTCATCATTACAAGCATTCATTCATTACAATCATTCATTATTATCACAATCATTAAAGAATCACTTTAAGTAGTTGGGCATCACAACATACTTTCCCTCTCAAGATCCTTAGGACATCGAATTAAGCATTTAGAAAACATAGACCTTCTATTCATTATCATATACTAGCCTAGGAAAGATATGCTATTAGATTATACCCCATTCAACGAGATCTTACATCAAGTACTTCATACCTATACTGGTCTTGTCATGTATTTTGATATCACTTGATTTGGGGGAAACTTCATACTAACACATCACTATTTACTTGGTAACCACTTGACATGTATTAAAAGCTTAGCATATATCAAAGAGCACAAAATCGGGGAATTTACAACCATCATATCTCGACTTATTCCTTTATTCCCTAGGGTCTTTCAACAACCACTAGACACGACCGATTTTACACCTACTTGGGGATTTCATTCTATCTTGGCATATTTCACTCACTAAGGAATTTTATCAAACACTAGGCATGCATGGACTAGCTCACAATTTGGAGTTTTCTATTCAACATACTATAGCGGCCCTTATGCTTTACCTAAGCTCTTTATTGAACCTATGGCAAACATTCTTCACTTATTCAACCATTTCTACACCCAAAAGTCATGAACACATCACATGGAAAAGCAACTTCAAGAGGGTCTATCATAAACATCACATGAATTCCACATACTAGGGTCAAAGCTCATAAATTTTGTAAGCAAACATAAATAAAAACTCAACAACACATTAAACATCTATTTCAACTCATATAAATTATTAACAACTCATAAACATAAAAATCTTTTAGTTTTAAAAAGGGTTCTTGAGCTTCTTGGATGAAAGGGACCCAAGAATCAACATCTACATACCTTATCCTTTGAAATTGGATGAGCTTTAGTGCTTGAAACTTTATCCACACTTGAAATAAATAAATTCTTGAAGCTCACACTATGAGGAACTTGATTCTTGAAGAAACCTTGAAGATTTATGGATGATTTTTGGAAGATTAGGGTTCTTGATTGAAACCCTAGTTATACTCTCTTGAGAGAGTTGAAATAGAAAATAATTGAATTAGGATTTAAATAAAGGTTCCTCATATTTATAGAGGCTCAAAAAGGGTGGGAAATGACCAAAATACCCTTGCAAAAACTCCCTTGAATTGCTGGAAAAATATACTTGACACCATCCGTGATAGGCCGTTAGGTTCGTGATAGGCCGTCACGAATAGTCGTCACAAAAGAGGTCCAAATTCTTGATTTTATGCCCAAGGCTGATGACATCATTAGAAATGTCGTAATAATGTGATGATGTCATCAAAAAGGGTGTCAAAAATGTGATAGCCCATCAGAAACGTCGTCACCATTTTCTAGCTTGACATGCTAGAGTAAAATGGGCATAACTCTTTGCTACGATATCGGATTTAGGCAAAATTGGTATTGTTGGAAATATAATTTAAATATATTTCATTTGATCTATAGAAAACCACCCATTTCTTAATATACAATGAGTTATGGTTGATTGAAGTTGACCCAAATTCCAATAGTCACTAAAACTTGAACGATAGGAAAGTTTTCAACTCGTTCATGAGTTAGGGGACCTCTATGATCTTAGTTCATGCTCAAATATATTTCCACATTATTTCAAACTATTTCATACTTGGGAGGATATTTCTTAAACATTTTGACTTAGATTTTTGCTTTACCAAATACGCTCTAAGGCTTAGACTGGAAGAGGATTTTACGGGGCATTACAAAGTGGTAAGTAATCAATATGGAGTTTGGTACTGGTTTTCATTAGTCTTCAAATCAATATGATTCAATGTGGGTCATCATGGATAGGATGACAAAGTTTGTGCACTTTTTACCAGTATAGAGTACCTTTTCGGTAAAGGATTATGCGAGGTTGTATCTTAAGGAGATTGTGAAGCTACATGGGGTGCCTATTTTGATTATTTTTGATCAAGCCATGCAGTTTACGTCTTACTTTTTGCAATTTTTAAAGAAGGGACTAGGGACTAAGGAGATTCTAAGTACTGCTTTCTACCCATAGATTGATGGGCAAGCGAAAAAAATTATTCAGACATTGGAGGATATGTTTCGGCTTATGTGATTGATTATGGTGGCAATTGGGTTGAGCATCTACCTTTGTTGGAGTTTTCTTATAATAATAGTATGGCCTCTTTTGAGGCGTTGTATAGTAGAAGGTGTAGATCTCTTATTGGTTAGTTTGAGCTTCGTGAGGTGGACATGTTTGGTCTCGATTTGGTTTACCATGCTATAGAGAAGGAGAAGGTAATTTAGGATAGGCCTAAGGCTACCCAAAGTCACCAAAAATCCTATGCCAATGTTAGCCATAGAGACTTGGAGTTTGAGGTTGGGGATAAGGTTTTTCTCAAGGTATCTCCCATGAAGGGAGTAGTGCGGTTTTGTAATAAGGGGAAGCTTAATCCCCAGTATGTTGGTCCTTATGAGTTTTGCGAAGAGCTGGTAATATGGCTTACGATCTATAGTTGCCGTCTAGCTTGAGTTTGGTTCATCCGCTCTTTCATGTTTCCATGTTGAGGAAGTGCATTGGTGATCCTTCTTTGGTTGTTCCTTTGGAAGGACTAGGTATCACAGATTCTTTGTCTTATGAAGAGGTCTCGATTAAGATCTTGGATAGGTAGGATTATCGATTACGGACCAAGGATGTGGCTTGGATTAAGGTTCTTTGGCAGAACCATAAGGTGGAAAAAGCTACATGGAAAGTGGAAGAGGACTTGAAGTCCAAATATTCACATTTCTTTTCTTCTCCTGGGATTCGTGCAGAAGGTATGTGGCTTCAACGCATCTTTATTTTCAAAGTTTGTTAAAGAAAAGATTTATATATTTGCCTCTGTATTTTCAAAATTTGATAAAGATTAAGAATATATTTGATAATGCAAATGACTCTTTTATATGGTTACCCCTACCTTGACTGTCGTTACAGGACAAATGTTCCTAGTGGGGGAAACTGAAACACCCTAGTTGCTGGACCTTAAAAAGTTTCCTAGAATTCTGATCTCTGAACTCATTACGACTTATGGATACGAGCCATATGTTGAGGTACAGATAGAATGGTCCATTCTCTGAACTCAATACGACTCATGGATACTAGCCATATGTTAAGGTACTGATAGAATGGTCCATTTGTATACTAACCAGTATTGGTTGGTAGGATGGATTTTGGTTACTGGAATAGATAGACTAAGGGGTATGAGTTGTTTTGGTAGTTACAATTCATTGGTTCCTTAACTTAATCTTAGATTTGGTTACTTAGGTTGAATCTGAGTATGAGTGGCTCATTATGAGCCATAAGCCAGGGTACGAGTGGTAACCAGGACTTGTATGGTGGACAGTGTCTAAATTTTCCTTGGATTTAAATTTAATAGGGGTACGAATAAGGGTACGGATCGTATGCTATCAATATGACTTGGTTGGATGAGTTAAATACTGGACAGTGTTGGATCCAAGGGTTCCATGATACGAGTAGAGGATACCGATGTATCGGAGGGTATGACTCGTATGGTATGGTCCCATGACTTCTGACTACTTGGGAGGTCATTTACCCTATTATTCCATTCATTAACACTTATAAACTCTTCTGAACACTTTAAAATTCTCTCAAGAGCTTTTGGGCATGGAAAGCTAGTGTTTCAACTAGAAGATTGATTTGGGGCTTGTCTTGGTGGTTTTTTTCCATCATCATCTTGGTTTAATGCGTTCTCTTCCCTCATTGTTAATTTTATCTAAAGGCATGGTTTTATGAATGTTTTCATGATTTCATTGATTTTATGATTTTGCTTTTCAAATATGATTTGAGGGTTTTCATATTAAATGGTTGGTTATGGTTTCCCATGGTTTTAATTATGCTTTTATATGCATTAATAGTGGTTTTTTATAATTAGATTGCATGGGAATAGTTTAATGGTAATTATAATTGATTTTGGTCATATTATGCCCTCAATGTGTTTGATAAAATGCTTATAAACATATGTTTATTGCATTGACAATTTTAATGGAACTCTTGCATGTTTTAAAACTTGGTAAAGGAATTATGAATAGTTTAAAAGGTTTGGAATGGTAAAAGGTTGAATGGATTTTCTTGTTGGGAACATGAAAATCCTCCAAGTGGTTCAATATGGTAAATGAAAAGGCGTTCAAAAGACCCCTTAAACCCATAAATGGTTGGCTATGGATAATACTTATAAGTAAGGGTTGGTATGACGATACTAATATCAATGCCCTTGGTTAATAAATGTATAATGGTTTGGTTATTTGGAAATTGGTTTTAATTGGACAATAATGGCGGGGTGTGTAGCAAAGCCGTGGAAGGTAAAGTTCGTGAGGGTACCAAAGTGGAAACTTATATTTCTGATTAGGTTGGTCTTGGTGACAGTGTGCATGCTAAACCCGGTCTTTTTTCCCAGCATATTTATATATATATATATATACATATATATATATATGCATATGTACGGTTATATGCGTATAGATGGTTTTACTCTATTTTATAAATGGCACTATTTTATCCTTACCCTTAGATCATGCTAGCAGTCACTTGCTAACCTCGTCTACTAGAGTTTGTATATCCACGCTATGCAGGAACCAGTTGTTCTACTCCTCCTACATAGTGATTGACTCAAAGATTGCATTTGGACTGAAGTGGTGAGCTTTTGTCCTTTTAGAAGGATCTATCTCATGTTATGGATATTTCTAGATACTTGGATTTATTTTTCGATATTGGTTTTGGCTATGGTTGGGGGCATGTCCTAACCAGATTTCATTACTCTTTTGGTTAGAAGCTTTGTGGTACTTCTTTGGGTTGAATGGGCGAGATCGGTACGCCTTGGCATTGGAATAAGCCGATGGGCTGACATCATTATATGATATTGTTGGTTGTTCCATCCTATTTTATTTTGGTATTAATTATATTGTGTTTTGGAAAATCCTTGGTTATGGCTTGGTTTATGGACCTTGTTCTATTTGTTTGGTATGGTTGGGTTGTTCGTAAGGGATGGTTGGACTCGATTTGGTCGGTCACGGTTGTGATCTTATCCCAGAGTCTTTATGTGACTTGTTATATTTTCTTGTTACATGCTCAAAATTCAACCAACTCAGGGCAGGCAGCTGGAGGTTGGGTTAGATAATGGGGGTGGTCTCTGGTCTGGATCATACTTGGGACAACAATTACGACAAGGCCCTCAGACGGGTCGTGCCACCAAGGAACCACCTTCCCATACAAATTGGCTCATTAGGGAATTTGAACATAACTTTATAGGTCTGACAATCTAAGGAATCATAACATGAATGCAATCAATCCATCCCTATAATGATGTCAAAATTGACCATGTCCAACTCTATCAAGTCTAAAAGAGCATCTCTACCACCAACAATTACCACACACCCTCTATAGACCCTTCTAGCAATTACAGAGTCCCCTACCGAGTTGGAAACATAAAAAAAGGAACTGATAGACTTTTGAGACTACAATAAAGATGCACAGCCACATACGGAGTCACATAAGAAAGTGTAGACCATGGATCAAGCAAAAAATAAACATCACGGGAGAAAAGTCTCAACATACCCGTGATAACATTGTAGGATGCCTTAGAATCCTTTTGAGTAGCAAGTATATACAAGTGGTTCCAGCCAGCTTCGGTGCTAGAAACAGCAGTAGAAACAGATATATCATCGTTTGTTGTAGAAGTAGATAGAGTCACGATAAGGGCCCTGTTGGCCCAAGAAGCCGCCCGAGAGGGGCACTCACATTGCATGTGCCCGATCTGACCATAACTAAAATAATTATTTTGCCCCTCTCATACTAACCGCAATGACTCTAACCATAGAATCCATAAGGAGGGCAGGGTGGACCCGACTGAGCACCACTAGCCTGGAATTGGGCACCTTGTGCCCGAAACCCACCACTAAACTAAGATCAACGATTGATAAGTGGTGATTTTACCACTTATTCTCACTCGACATTTGTACACATTAATTTGTTTTGAATGAATAAATAAGACATAATTAGGATTAAATAAACTAATGTCCACTCTTTGCAAGCATAGAGTTGGGTGGATAAAAATATGTGGCTTGGAGCTTAAGATGATCGAAACGGGAGCAAGAAAGTGAAGCTAAAAACCTAGAGAAGAAGGGCCTCAGTTACCATGGTTGTGGTCTACTGACTATGATCGTGGCAGTCAAGCAGGGTCAATCAACTGCGGTCGCATAAGTCTATCGCAGTCACGGCCAAACTAGTGCGATTGCGGCTTAGAGGAAGAGTTCATCCCAAGGGTAAATCATGAAATGTACATGGCTGATCCCAATTTTGACAAAAAGACTCAAACCCTAGAATTATGCATCATATTCCATCTTCCCCAATTTTTTAGTTTTAGTTCTTAAGTTCATAGTCTCCATACTTGGAGAAGAAAATATTGTATAAATTATGGGTAAAGAATATATTGGAGACCTTCTAAGAGGAGGAATAGGTCACTTCCATTGTTGATTTGTGGGAGTACAAAGTTTGAAGTAACATTCACGTAAAGCTTCAATAAATCATTTCAATGGAGATTATAGATATATCCTTGCTTATTTATCTTATGTGTAGCTAGATCTCCCTCTTGTGGTTATGTGTAAATAGGGGTTAAAGTGCGTGTGGATTGTTATTATTAGCCTCTATTTGGTTGTTCATACTTATGGGTTTTATCATTGCTATGCTAACTTGGTTGGGATTTGTGGGTGAAAGCCCCAAATATCAACATGGATTTGATAAGTGAAAGCTCCAAACTCTAGAAAGCTTAAGGCCATCTTCGAAAGAATGGTTTTGGGTGAACTTTAGGAATCCACATCATCCATGAAAGGGGATGTGGAGACCAAAGCAATGATAGATAATTATGTGTGTAGTTTGCTAAATTGTTACTATCTTAGACATAAAGGTGATTGTGAAGTTAACTATACCATGAGTATCATGCTAGAAATAGGGATGCCTAAATTGAGGTGTGGTTACCAAATGTTGAACACATCAGTTAGGTATTTGAAAGAATCAATGGGTGAAAGTTTGGTGTTTTGTTGAAAGACTAGCATCAAAATCTATAACTGAACCTACCTATATGTGATCTACTAAAATGATGTCAACCATAAGCACTCACATGTCATTTCCCTTAGTAACACATAATCCCAAGATCCGTGCCTAATTATTAAAACTCTAATTTTTCATATCCCCAAATTGATACTAGAAAAACCCAAAAAGAAATATTAGTGTTTATAATCCCCTATTTTTATCTTCTTATAATATTGGTTTGAATTTAACTTGTATCTATTATTTAAAATTAACTTGATTGCCACTCACATTGTTTCTCGTGGATTTGACCCCAACTCCAAAGTTGGGTAAATATATTAACGATTTCTTTGCACTTAAATTGGCTTGTAAGTTGAGCGTTATCAAAAAATGGCACCGTTGTTGGGGAATAATTTGGCGTATTAAGCTAGTTTTGAATTTTAGCTTACTATCTTGAATTCAAGCTTGTAAATATTTGTATGTAATTTTCTTTTGTAGGTAGATTTTTATTCTATTTTAGTTTTCTCTATGGCATATTCCGACAAGTATGATGTCGATAGTCGGGAATCCTATCGTGATAACCCATGTCAAATTTATGATGGACCACACTTCAGGAAAGATTATAACTATGCTCCCCAGAGTTAAATGGATCTACCATCTCGATCCTATAAGGAGTATAGGTGTTCTTTATGCAGTGGTCGAGATAGACATTGGGATGACTGTCCAAATTCCCCTTCCCCCTATTATGCTAACCAGGTTGCTAGTCAATAGTGGAGGCATTTCAAAAATCATGGAGGTACGCATCTTCTTGTCCCATTTCTTGTCCCTTTCCTTATCACTGAGCTTTGCAAGAGGGAAGAAGTGGAGAAGTATGCTACAGATACTTGGGTGCACCCAGGTCCCCGCATCTTCCCACTCAAATTCAAGGGTGAGGGTGCCCCGACAAAATAAAGAAGAGGAAGAAAGACTCCAGGAAATCGACCAAGGAGGACACAGACTCTTGTAGACCTTCATCAGTCAACCCTCTCGATGACATATTAGGTTAGATACGGGTGGGTAGGGAGCTATTATTGAGATTTTCTCAAGGGCCGGGAGAGTCCTCTACTACTTTTCACTCGTACGTAGCCCAATAATACTATGAGAAATATAGGAAGGAGTAGAAGAAGTATCAATCAACTATTACTAAGTTAGAGAGGGCCTACTTAGCCTTAGTCGGAGCACACAGGGACCTTAAAGACTCACATGAGAAGAGAGAGAAGAAAAGAGATATGTTCTTCAAGAAGCTTTGGAGAGGGGTAAAGGGCATCTTCAAGGTGCTCAAGCCCAATCATCGACTACCTTCACCAAGGTTGGACAGTGAAGATGAGGCCCCTGCAGATTGGTCTACTGATGATGCTGAAGGTGATGGTGCATAGTTAGTAGGAGATGATAGCTCTTAATGAAGATACAGGAAGACCCCTCTTACTCTTGCTATATTTCACATGCAATGAGTACACTACATTCTTTTTAGTTAGGGGTGTATTATTTTGATTGATGTTGGATGTTTTATGTTGTTTTGATAGACATTCTGGATACTATTATTGGGTACTCTGATGGTGCCCATGCTTATAGGATTATCAGTTTTTTTTTAGTTTTAGGTTTTCGTTTTACTATACGTTTATTTTGATTTTGGTGATGCATGACAAGCTTTGTCCTATGATATATTGAGTAAAGACATTCGTAAGGGTAAAGCGTTGTGTTTGGGTTTTGAGACATAGGCGCTGGGGAATTTTGAGTACCCGTAGCATAAATGTCATAAATGTAAGGGAATACTCACCTATGGCATTGTAAATTGTAAATTTGGGATCATGTTATACACCATTGGCAAAGTCTTATTAGCCATATGGGTGGTTTGTCCATTTTGAGCCAAAAGGTGAGGCTAAGGCTTTGGTTGTAGCCAAAATTTAGCAAATTGTGTGTGGTTATAATGCAAAACAAGAACCCTTTCTGTCTAAAATTTTTGAAAAATTAAGGGCATGGATGTAAGCAATGTTGTAACAAAACTTTTTCTCTTTTTGTGGCTCTGTAAGTTTTTGACTTATGAATAGAAATAGATGCTCCAAAATTTTCTCTAGTGGGAGGGACATTTGATCTCCCTTGGTGAATTTTCATGCCATGTGTGGAGAGCTATTTGCATTCATCTCTTGTATACTTATGTTATCTAGAACTTGCCCCATTAGTTTTTTAAAACTAATTTTGATTGTACTTGGTTGAAAAAATGATCTTAGGCCCTCTTTGTGATTTTAGAAACCACTTTATCTTAAAAAGCCTACCCAAGTATCCATGTAATCCCTAGTTACCCACTTTGAGCCTTTGGACCTTTCTTTGGCAAACACATTACAAGCTGTGAACCATTCTTTTTATCCCTCTTTTGAACCATACCCTCATTGAACTTGAAAATGCAACTAGAGGCTAAAAACCTAAGTTGGAGGTGGTAAATATTGGTGGAAGTAAGTTTGGGACCACAAAGTTGTAAGTGAAATGCCTAATGTACTTTAGCATTGTAAGCAAATGAATAGTAAACAGAGAGGATCCAATAAAGGAATGAATTGCATGAAAGTGGCTAGAAAAAGAAATGGAAGAAATGGGTGAACAAAGGAAGCAAAAAGTAGACATGATAAAAGAGAGAAAACAAAGAAGAGTGGCCTATAGTCAAAAAGGTGGATTGAATAGGGTGACATAAATGTTCAAGGAATAATGTATCCATGTTATTCACAAATGATATCCTATCCTAACCCGAACCTATGTTACAAGATTATAAAGCCCTTTGAGATCTCCGTCCATTTACTTTCTTGATACTAGCGACTAAAAAATAGGGGAAATCCTATTGTATGACACTTATTGCATAGAGATTTCTTTTGTGGGGGAGAGGTTTTGCTCTTAAAATTCCTTATTTCATAATTGGTAGCTTGGTGTGTGAAATTTTTTTTCTTGTGAGGTTGGATGTTAAATAAGTTGAGATGGGTGATTTTGTCACCCTACAAGCAATGAGGCAAATGGAGTATAGCTAAGTTGTGGTTAAGAGGGAGTCACTTCAAGAGTATTAGTTTTTTTTGCTTGGTTGCTCTTTGAAGGCTTTTTATAATTAGGGGTGTAGTGAAACTAGCATAGCATATGTGCAATGAGCTACTTGTGGTGTTGACTAAAGTTGAGGTCATTGTGATCTTTAATGCATAAAGTTTGGGCATAGATGATTGTGTCTCATAGTAATAGGTAGTGTTGCTTGAGGATAAGCAATATCTTTAAGTTGGTGTGCTGATAAGTGGTGATGTTACCACTCATTTGCACTTGAAATCCATGCACATTACCTTGTTTTGAATAAATAAATGAGACATAATTGGGATTAAATGCACTAATATCCACTCTTTGCAGGCATAGAGTTAAATGGATAGAAAGATGTGGATTAGAGCTTAAAATGATCAAAAGGGGAGCAACAAAGTGCAGCGGAAGACCTGGAGGAGAAGAGCCTCAGTTACCACGGTCGCAGTCTGCTAACTGCAATCACGCCAATCAAGAAGGGTCAATCAACTGTGGTTTCATAAGTCTATTGTGGTAGCGGAGGCCGCGGTCGTGGCCAAGCTGGTGCAATCGTGGCTTAGCAAAAGAGTTCAGCCCAAGGGAAAATCTAGAAATGCACGTGGCTAATCCCAATTTTGACAAAAAGACTCAAACCCTAGAATTATGCATCATATTCCATCTTCCCCAGTTTTTTAGGTTTAGCTCTTAAGTTCATAGCCTCTTTACTTGGAGAAGAAAATATTGTATAAATTTTGGGTGAAGAATACATTGGAGACCTTCTATGAGGAGCAATAGCTCACTTTCATTGATGATTTGTGGGAGTACAAAGTTTGAAGTAAGATTCACTTAAGGCTTCAATAAATCATTTCAATGGAGATTATGGGTATATCCTTGCTTATTTATCTTATGTGTAGCTAGATCTCCCTCTTGGGGTTATGTGTGAATAGGGGTTAAAGTGTGTGTGGGTTGTTATTGTTAGCCTCTATTTGGTAGTTCATACTTATGGGTTTTATCATTGCTATGCTAACTTGGTTGGGATTTGCGGGTGAATGCCCCAAATACCTACATGGGTTTGATGAGTGAAAGGTCCAAACTCTAGAAAGCTTAAGGCCATCTTGGAAAGAAGGGTTTTGAGTGAACTTTAGGAATCTACATTATCCTTGAAAGAGGGATGTGGAGACCAAAGAAATGATAGACAATTATGTGTGTAGTTTGCTAAATTTTCACAATCTTAGACATAAGGGTGATTATGAAGTTAACTTATACCATGGGTATCATCCTAGAAATAGAGATGCCTAAATTGAGGTTTGCTTACCAAATGTTGAACACATCCATTAGGTATTCGAAAGAATCAATGGGTGAAAGTTTGGTGTTTTGTTGAAAGACTAGCATCAAAATCTATAATTGAACCTACCCATATGTGATCTACTAAAATGATGTCGACTATTAGCACTCACATATGACTTCACTTAGTAACACAGAATCCCAAGATCCATGCCTAATTGTTAAAACTTCAATTATTTATAGCCCCGAATTTATACTAGAAAAACCCAAAAAGATATTAGTGTCAATACTTTCCTCTACCCCATTTTTTTCTTCATATAATATCAGTTTGAATTTAACTTGTATCTATTATTTCAAATTAACTTGATTACCACTCATATTGTTCCTCATGAATTCGATCCCGACTCTAAAGTTTGGTAAATATATTGACAATGACCGCCTTGCACTTAAATTGACATGTAAGTTGAGCGTTATCAATGATCACCTAACGATATTGGGTAAGGATGGTGAACACTAGACGAGGAGAAAGAACCCGAACTCCCTCTTTTCTTACGTGGCCACTTACTTCCATCTCTACCACTAGGCTCGAAAGACATAAAATTCTTCCCTTGCCTTTCACTAAACTCAACTTGCTTCTTTTTCTCTTCTTTCACTTATTGCATATATATAATCAACCTAGAAATGTCCATATTTTGAACCAACAAGGCCGCCTTTCTCTCAAGGACTAACTCACAAGATAATCCCGAGACACGCATCCTATCCCTCATGCTAGAAACCGTATAGGGAGCATACCTTGACAATTGATTGAATTTCAAGGCATACTCTTGAACGAACATATTTCCTTGCTTCGTGTTCTTAAACTCTTTCACTTTCGCTTCTCTTAACTCTAGAGGAAAGAAGCGGTCTAAGAAAGCCTTGGATAAATCCTCTTATATTGCGTGACTAGCATCAACACCTCTAGAAAACTCCCACCTTTCATACTATTGGTACGCTATATATTTCAATTGGTAGGAATAAAACTCAATGGCCTCAACCTTCGAAGCATTCATGATTCAAAAGATCTTCTCTATTTCATAAACAAAGCATTGAGGTTCTTCCTCAACCTTCATACCCATAAACATAAGAGGGCTAAACTTCATGAATTGTCCAATTTTTGTGGCCTCAGAAGAAATAGTAGTCGAAGCACCCTGCTCCTATTGAGAGTCTACCAATTGAGTCAAGAGGTTGATAGAGTAATGAAACATGGCATTAGTAGAATCCCCTTAAAGTGATAGAATAGGAGGGTCACTCTTATAGTTGGGGTTGGTGGGGACAAGTGGGGACCCATGAAGATGGTCAGATATCGCAGCCCTAGCCCGGGTGCAAACTCTAGAAGTTGGATGAGCTTTGTCCATAGGTCCCTCAGTCGTGGCAGAAGCGTTTTCCTCAACCTCAGATCTTGTTAGAGGCATGATCTAAAAGATAGCAAATGGAAATCAGATGAATCCAAGACCATGACCCTATAGCTTGAAATTCAAACACAGGAAAATGAAACATTTCCTAAAATAAATGTGGCTCACTTCACACTTATAAAAAAGACTATATACTTGACACAATATTGTGGATACCCAACTGACCATTAACCTAGGCTCTGATGGTAATGGACATGACCCAAAATTGGGCCATGTCATATGGGTACCTCAAGCCCACATGAATAGGAGGTTGCCCTGATAGCCCGACATAATCATCAACATAAATCACAAGGGTCGAACGAATCCCAACCCAAAGATAAGATAGCAGAAAGCATTCTACAAGTAATAACTTAAACATGTCTAAATACTTTATTAGATTCATCAACTAACCATTACAACCAAGTCCACAGTCATCCAAAATACCTCTATACAAACTAATGTTTAGAAATATTTATGTCCGGACAAAGCCCCTGACAATAAACAAACCAAGTCAAAATAAAACTAAGTCTAAAGATAGGGACCAAGAAGAAATGTCTTTCGGAGTAAGGAATCTCATACATAATTCAAGCCATCCAAGGTTATTACCAACCATTTACCAAGAATTCATATTCATCATGACTTAATACATGGCCATCAATTCCTTTAACAACCACTTATCAAGTATTCACATTTATTATAACAATATCAATCCTATTCATGTTCACTAGACCAATACCATAGTTCAATATATGATTAACATGTGACTAGATATTTCATTTTGACATTTTCACAAACACCTTGTGTGTTTACCTTTAGCAAGACCGATTTCATGGTGTAGTTCATCATTATTAGGTTTATTCAAGACACGTATGTTAAACCACATACAAAAAGTATCCAAACATGTAAACCATTACCAATAACATGCATAATCATAAATTTAAGTATGAACAAACATTATTCCTCATTGACAACAAAACTCTTTTCATTTGATTTCAAAATTACCATGTACACTTACTAATCCAAGTGTGAAATACATGGTTTCAGAGTTATTTATCAAAGGTAATAGTTACATGCCTTATACAACTTGATTCACCAAGAGTCTTGACTTCACTTTGCCTTTTGAAGATCACCCTTAAAACCCTAGCCTCCAATTCTTCACAATGATTTTAAGTGAGTATTTAGGGTGGTTTATCCATTAAAATGGACGTTTAGTAGGCTAAAAACACTTAAATAGTGAGGTGAATTAGGGTTTTAGGTGTAGAAAATTACCACAAGGCCCTTAGTTAAAAGCTGGAAAATAAGCCTGTGCAGGGGTACAACTCACTTAAGGAACCATACTCTAGGGTACGAGTGTACCCTAACTCACACCTTACGCTTCTCATAGGTCACCTACACTGGTTAAGATATGACTACACACCCTTGAGTCATATCTAAAAGGTACTACTCATACACTAATTTGTACACATCACCTGTACCAAAAATAGTTCTCTTTTGATCAAGGCACCACTTTATACGATTGGTATTAGCATGACTCGTACCTTAAGTCATAATTGGTTGGAGGCTCACTCATACCTAGGACAGTGAGTGACCTTCACCATACCACCTAAGGTATAAAAGGGGAGGGAGAAAAGGATACTACTTATATACAGGGGGTACGACTCTTACCCTTAGTCATACCTTACTTAGTGACATCAAAAGGAGAAATTCTTCTCATGGTTCAAAGTCTAGGTGTTCCACCTTGCTTGTTGAGGAATATCCTACAAACACTACTTCATCACTTTTAGAGTAAAATTTCCCAATTCTTCCTTGCCATTGTTCAACACAAAGCACTTGCACCCAAATGGTCTGAAGTCATCTAGCTTAGGCTTTCTATCGAATACCAGCACATATGGAGTCTTATGCCAAAGTGATCTAATCAAGTACCTATTTGTCATATAATAAGTAGTGTTTACTGCTTCAACCCAAAAAATCTTTGGAAGATCACTATCAATCAGCATGATTCTAGCAATCTTTATAAGAGTTATATTCTTTCTTTCAATAACTCCATTCTATTGTGGAGTTCTAGGAGTAGATAATTTGTGATTTATTCCATGCTCAGCACAAAATTGCAGCATGAGAGTTCTCAAATTCATTTATATGATCAGATCTGAATTCAGTAATTTAGCAATTTAGCTTCATTTGAATTTGCTTGGAAAAAGCTATCAGAACCTCATATGTTTCATCCTTGGTTCTTATAAACATTGTTCAGGTGAACCTGGAGTAATCATCTACAATAACCAATACATATTTCTTCCCTCCTCTACTTTGGACTTTAATGGGTCCACATAAATCCAAATGCAGTATCTCAAAGGGTCTAGAAGTGCTCACTTGCTTCTTCAATTTGAAGGAAGATTTGTTTGTTACCTTTAACACAAGCATCATAAACTTTGTTGTTCGGAAATTTTAGCTTTGGTATGCCGACCAAGTCCTTTGAAATCAACTTGTTCAGCAAGGAGGAACTTACATGTCCCAGCCTTCTATACCATAATTCAGCATCTTCACTTTGCATACTTAAGCAAGTTAATTCCCCTTTATCCACAGACTCTAAATCAGCTACATACATATTTTTTACCCTTTTTTCTTTGAGAATAATTCTTCCAAATTTCATGCTTGTACAGTACATCTATCAGATGAGAATTTTACCTCATTTTCTTTGTCATAGATTTGAGATACACTTAGAAGACTATACTTAAGGCCATTCACATAATACACATCTTTTATTGCATGATAAGGTGATTTTCCAATCCTTCCAACACCTTGGATATACCCCTTTTTACCATTTCTGAAAGACACACCTCCCCCTTGAAGTGTCTTAAGAGAGAGAAAATAATAAATCCCTCCAGTGATAAGTCTTGAACAACCGCTATCCATAAACTAGTTTTAGCTGCAATTCTCTTTTTGTATCTTATTTTCTTCTTTACTTTCAATAGTTTCCATAAGGGAAATAAGGAACCAAAGGTGATTTTCTTATCGTCCTTTTTTAGCATGAAACCATCTCCATACTCTTTATCTTTCTTAGATTTACTGGAGTAGTCTTTCCATGTAGCCAACACCCTATTCACTATATAGCTAACTACGTCCTTCTTTTTATCTTTTTATTTATAGTTGTAAACAATTTATATGATCTATCTTGAGCTTTGGGTAGTCCCTAATGAAATCTTCAGAACTACCACCTTTGAGACAATCTTGAATTTTGCCATCCCTTTTTCTAAGCTAACCACTTTTCTTCATTACTCTAACAATCCTTGTTACAAGAAGCGCAATATCAGTGTCTTCCTCACTTAAGTCTAATACTAAAGTCTTCAATGCCAATAATCTCTCCCTTTAAGCTTCCTTCCTGTCCACCTTTGCTTAGTGATAGCATTTGTTTTGCTTTCCCAGTATTTTGGAATAACTCTACTAATTGTTGTCACTTTTTTGTATAAGGGAATCTTTTCTCCCTTTTCTAGATTAAGTGAAGCATCCATGATAACCAGAACACTCTAGGTGTGAACTTTTTAAAGTGAACCGGCTCTAATACAGATTGTTGCAACCTTTGGGGTTACACCACACTGTAAGGGACCTGGTCCTTTAAATACAGTCATAGACAAAATTGGTAAAGCACTAAGAAAGGTAAAACTTTGCTGAAAATAAAAGAACACACTAATTTAACTTGGAAACTCCCTTACTCCTGGAAAGAAAAACCACGACTTGCCCTCACAAGCTCTCCAAAATCCACTATAATAAACCTTTTGATTACAAACCCGACTTGAACCTAACTCTAGGTTTCTCCTACTTGTAATAACTCTACTACAGGCCTAGCTTGACAACTCTATCAAGACTCTCAACACTGATTAACTCTAATTAGTGTCAAGATTAGGCTACTCTACCTAAGTACTCTCAAAACAAAAAAGCATTACTCTTAAGTATGAGTAATTAAATTACAAACCAATATCTAACTCAAGAACGTTTTCACTATCAGGACACAAAGACTAAGAACTTGAGCTAAAATTGAGTTTTTGCCTTTTTCTCGATCACTCTTTTTGAATTTGCAAAAACCACTTGATAGAAAAGCATCCTTTTTCTTTTATAGTTGAGAATTATTAGGGTTGAAATACAATTCGACCAAGTTTCCTAAATAGTAAAAGCAACACCTGTTTAATTTTTTACACAAGAGGACCAAAACTGTGCAGACACATGCCAACTATACTATAGTTTTAAACATCAAGGGACCTGGTCTCTTGTAGTTAGCTGTTCATCATCAAAACAAGAGACAACACCTCTCATAGACATAATTCAATAAATCATCATAACCACCAATTTAGCCTCTCATAGTCATCTAATAAATAAAGTGTATTTATCAATACCAAATCAAGAATGTCATAAAATAAATCACAATGCAACACTAAAGCATACAAGTCACTGTTGGAGCCTTTATTACTCATTAATTATGAAAATACAACTACCTCCTCAAATACCATAACTTGGAATCTAACATCACTAACTATAACTAGCAAATTCAAGCATTATCCTCTACCTCTTCCCACATAATACAATCCTCATAATAATTCAAGTCATCTATCTCTTGGATATTACCATGCTCATCAATATTTGACCCTAACATAATTAATAATACCCTATATTAGTCTTAGCTGAGTTCAGCCTATAGTGCATGTACAAGAGGTTTAGAACCTAAAAATTTAGCTAAGTGTTGGAGACTTAGCCTTATTTTTAGCCTCTTAACTTCAATGATTTTTAAAGTAACCTTCCCAACCTCGAGACGTAAGTTTTTGTGTTAATTCATGTTCAAGGGTGGAAGGATCATGTCTTGAGTAAGTTTTGGATTTTTTGAAAGGGGTTTGGACCATGTTTGGATTTCAAAAATAGCAGGTCACTGCATTTATGGCGCAACATAATGGAATAGAGATGGTCGCCTTGGCGCATCACGGTAAGGGCCCAATCGAGGTTCCATTTATAATTTTAATTTCAGAGGGGCAGTCTTGTCTTTTCCTATCACCCCAATCCATAAAAACATGGGATTTAAAGCCCCCAAAGGCAAATTGAGTCAACTTTTACACAAAATCTCTCAAAGAAAAACCTCCCTCTCTCAAGAACAAACCCTAGCCCCTTTAAGATTCAAGTTTAAACTTCAAGAAATCACCAAAAACTTCCACAAATTCTTCAGTTAAGGTATTTTAGATGTTTATCCATGGGCCCTTTTCACCCATGGAGTCCAAGAATCTGCTTTCAAGTTTAAAATTATGATCTTTGCATGTTAATATGAATTTTATCCATGAACTCCCATGAATTTTGATTTTTATACCATATTTTTATGTGTTTTAATTAGAATAGTCCTTGGCATATTTGAAGGGTGATATTTGCATATTAAATCCTTAACCCATGATTTTAGTATGGAGGTTATGTTATCATCCCATGAATTAAACTATTCCATGCTTAAATCCATGGATTTCAAGTGTTTGATAAATGCCTAAATGGTTGGATTTTGAACAAGGATTACTTATTCTGCTTTTAAAGCTTTAGTACGTTTCTACTGTTATTATTATCGAGCATTCTAGTACATTCAAAGTACTGACCGCATACTCATTTCTTGTGCTATGATGTTTCATATCATAGGTTTGAATACTCAGGTTCCCGACAGCATTTAGACATTCCCGCACGTCAGCAGCAGTAGCAGTGGTGAGTCCTCATACTTTAAGGACTGATCATATTTATTTTAGTATTTTTATTTCATCTAGACATTTGGAGTTAGTTGGGGCCTATCCCATCAACTTATATTCAGTCATTTTAGAAGCTTTTGAATATTTAGACAGTCACTAGTTGTCAACTTTTATTAGTCAGTTTTAAGCATTTTTGCATATGTTTCAGACTAGTGGATTTCTGTTGCATTTTTTAGTATTTAAACCTTATGGCACATTCAGTAGTTTTTTATCATATTCAGTAGTTTTTATCACATTCATTATCAGTATATTATCTAGTGCTTATTAACAGGTACTAGCTCATGGGTTAGCTTGGGGTTACTTGTGATTATAAGCACTGTGTGGCATCCGGGGTGTACTCCCGGGGCATTACAAACTTGGTATTAGAGCCTAAGGTTATAAAGTGACCTAGAGAGTCTGAAATCCATACTGAGTAGAGTCTTGTGTATGGGTGTAAAGCGCACCACACTTATGGGCAGGAGGCTATAAGACATTTTAGGAAAAGTTTTCCTTTTTTTAGTATTTATGTCATGCAAATGAGAATGATCTCAATTTAAACTCTCTTTATAATTCAATATTCTTTCTATTTAAAGAACATTCCTCCCAGAAAGAATAACGGATGAAGAAATGAGAATCAGTTCGTACCTCTATCTGTTCAAGAAGATCCCCTGAACGAGCATGTCTCTCATGCCAAATTCAGAGCCACGCTCACTACTTTAGATCACTTAGTAGAAGCTCAAAATAATTAAAAATCTACTATCCCAGCCGCTCCAGTGGATAATACTATTGCAGCTACGATTTGGGACTTCACCCGAATAAACCCTTCTTTAATTTTAGGATCCAAGTCTTTATGAGGATCCGCAGGAGTTCCTTGACATGGTTTAGAAGTTACCTAACATTATAGTTATGAATTCTAATGAGAGTTCCCAGTAGGGTACTTACCAGTTACAGAATATAGCTCACACCTGATATAACCAATGGAAGGGGGACAGAGGCGCAGATGTAGGGCCTATTGAATAGGTGAAATTTGCTACAACATTTTTATATAGGTTCTTCCCTTTGGAGTTAAGGGAACCTAAGGTGCATAAATTGATTAAATTGAAGCAAGGTAACATGAGTGTGAGGAAGTATTCTCTTAAGTTTACCCAGTTGGCCCATGCTCCTTCGATGGTGGCTGATAATAGGTCTAGAATGAGTAAATTTATCTCTAATATAGGTAATAGTGTGGTCAAGAAGTGTAGGACTGCGATGTTGATTAAGGAGATGGACTTTTCTAAGTTTATGGTCCATGCTCAGTAGATTGAGAAGGAAAAGGTTAAGGAGAAGGAAAGAGAGAATAAGAGGGATAGAACAGGTAGCTTTAATTTTACTCAACCAAGGTCGAAGGGTGGAAACCATCCTTAATTTTATTAGAAACCTTTAGCTCTATCTTTGACTTCAGCTAGTGCTCCAGTGCCAAAGTTTAGAAATGATAATCAGGGGAAGGCGCTAGGCTCTAAGACTCAGGGTAGTATGAACAGTTGTTGGACTAATGCCCTCTGCCAGTAGTGCGGTATGAATCATTAAGGGGTATGGATGGTTGGGAGTGATATATATTTTGGATATGGCAAGCCAAGCCACTAGTTGAAGAAATATGCAACAGGTATGTAGAAAGGTAGGAGTGATTGCCAGTAGGTTCAAACTAACTCTTCAGCAGCACCAGTGGTGACCCGACACAACAAGGCATCACTTCAAATGCCACCAGTGGTTAGATCCAGAATAGACTGTATGCACTCTAGTCTTGTCCTGATTAGGAAATTCTCCTGATATTGTTATGGGTATGTTACAGGTCTTTCATTTACATGTTTATGTGTTGTTAGATCTCAGGCTTCTTTTTCTTTTGTAACCCCCTATATAGCTATTAATTTTAGTGTCAGTCCTGAGACTTTAGCAGAACTCTTCTTAGTGTCCACTCTAATAGGTGACTCTATTGTAGCCAGGTAGGTATACAGGAACTGTCTGGTCATAATATCCCAGAAAGTCACTTTAGTTGATCTTGTGGAGTTATAGATAACTGACTTTGACACCATTCTAGGCATAGATTAGCTCTACTCATGCTATGCCTCAGTTGATTATAGGATATAGTTTGTTCATTTTTAGTTTTTGAATAAACCAGTCCTTGAATGGAGGGGTAGTACCTCAGCACTTAGGGGTAAGCTTGTTTCGTACATTAGAGCGAGAAAAATAATATCCAATGGGTGTGTTTACCATATTATTTGAGTTAAAGACTTTAATTACAAGACTCTTAGTCTTGAGTCAGTTTCAGTAGTGAGGGTATTTTCGAATATGTTCCCCGAAGATTTTCCCAGAGTTCCTCCCAAAAAGGAAATTAACTTCAGAATAGACCTTTTTTCAAATACCCAGCCTATCTCTATTCCTCCCTACAGAATGGCTCCAGCTGAGTTGTGAGAATTAAAGAAATAGTTTAAAGACCTCTTAGACAAAGGATTCATCAGTTCCAATGTCTCTTCATGGGGCGCTCCAATCCTTTTCAAGCGTAAGAAAGATAGTTCTCTTAGAATATGCATTGATTACCATCAGTTGAACAAAGTCACAATCAAGAATAAGTATCCACTCCCCAAAATTGATGACTTGTTTGACCAACTTCAGGAGTTTCAGTGGTCAGATTCTTATGAGAAGAGTTTTCAGGAGTTAGACTTAACTCACCTCAGCCTTAATTTTGACGTTGCTAAATAGCTCAAATGGGTTTATGGTTTACTGTGATGATTCCAGAGTTGGTTTGGGTTGTGTGTTGATGTAGAGAGGTAAGTTCATAGACTACGCATCTAGACAGCTTAATCCCCATGAAAATAATTATCTTACCCTATGACCTTGAGTCAGCAGTTGTTGTGTTTCTCTTAAAAATTTAGAGGCATTATCTGTATAAGGTGCATATTGATGTGTTGTCAGATCATAAAATTTTATAGTATGTGTTTTTATAGAGAGAGTTAAATATTCATCATAGGAGGTGGTTATAATTATTAAAAGATTATGATATGAGTATTTTGTATCATCCGGGCAAGGACAATATAGTGGCAGATGCCCTTAGTAGATTGTCTATAGATAGTGTTGCTCATGTTGGGAATGATAAGAAGAAGTTGGTTCAGGAGGTTCAGCAGTTGGCTAGATTAGGAATTCGTTTGGTTGACTCAGGTGAAGGTAGGTATGGGTTCAAAATAGTTCAGAATCTTCTTTGGTTGCCAAAGTAAAAGAAAAGCAAGATAGGGATCCCAACCTAGTTAAGTTGAAGGAGTCGGTTGGAGATCAAAAAGTAGAGGTTTTCTCCCAAGGGGGAGATGGTGTGTTGTGGTGTTAGGGTAGGTTGTGCATGTTTTATGTGATAGGTTGAGACAGTGGGTCTTAGCTGAAGTGCATGGTGCGCGTTACTCTATTCACCCAGGGGCCACTAAGATGTACCATTATTTGCGGGAAATCTATTGGTGGAGTGGAATGAAGAGGGATATTGCAGAGTAGCCAAGTATTCTAATTGTCAGTAGGTTAAGGTTGAGCAGCAAAGGCCTAGTGACTCTATACAAGAGTTCAGTATACCTACTTAGAAGTTGGAAGAGGTGAGCATGGATTTTGTGACAGGGTTGCCTCGTTCACATCGCCAGAATAATTTAATTGGGGTTATTATAGATAGAATGACCAATTAATCCTATTTCTTGCCATTTCATACCTTTTATACAATCGAGGACTATGTCAAGCTCTATATTAGAGAGTTAGTTAGGTTGCATGGAATCCCTTGTCCATCATTACAGATAGGGGTACTAAGTTTACCTCTCACTTTTGGAAAACTTTTCAGAAAGGTCTTGGTACCCAAGTTCATTTCAGTACAACCTTTCACCCTCAGACAGATGGTCAGGGAAAAAGGATCATTCAGGCCTTAGAGGATATGTTGAGAGCTTGTGTTATCGACTTTAAGGGCAGTTGGGATAATCACTTGTTATTGATTGAGTTTACTTACAATAATAGTTATCATTCTAGTATTCAGATATCTCTATTTGAGGTTCTCTATGAAAGGAGATATAGATCTCCTATTAGTTTGTTTGAGGTAGATGAGACTATATTGATAGGTCCAGATTCAATATTTGGTGCTTTGGAGAAAGTTCAGTTGATTAGGGAGAGTCTTAACACATCCCAAAGCCATCAGAAATCCTATGCAGATATGAGGATAAGAATCTTGAGTTTGAGGTTGGATATTTGGTATATTTAAAGATCTTTCCCATAAAGGGAGTGAAGAGATTTGGCAAAAAAGGGAAACTCAGTCCCTGATATGTAGGCCCTTACAGGATCTAGAGTCAATTTGGAAAGGTAGCTTATAAGCTTGAGTTGCTTACAGATTTGGCATCAATGTATCCAGTGTTCCATGTGTCCATGTTAAAAAAGTGTATTGGTAACCCAGCTATTGTTGTTCCCTTAGAAATTTTAGATGTTTAGGATAGCCTTTCTTACATAGAGCTCTCAATCAAAATATTATAATGCCAGATTCACAGACTAAGGAACAAATAAGTTCCCTTGGTCAAAGTTCTTTGGCATAATCAGTCCGTTGAGGGAGCTACTTGGAAGAAGAAGCAAATATTTTTACCAAGTACCCTCACATTTTCTCTACAAACTCAGACTCAGCTCAAGGTAACAGTTTTCCTTAGATTCTCTCTTTTCCATTCTCAGTTCCAGCCATGTGGTCATCTTCATGTCATTTCATGCATTCATGAATCAATTCAATCAGTCAACATGTTTCAGACTCAGTCGTGTAATCATGTTTTTAGTTATCATATTCCGCATGTAATCTCAATACCTCAGAATTTCTCAACTTAATCAGTCTCATTCGAGGATGAATGTTCCCAACGGGGAGATATTATAGTACCCCGTATTAGTCTTAGCTCAGTTCAACCCATAGTGCATGTACAAGAGGTTGGCTTAGCCTTATTTTTGGCCTCTTAACTTCGATGATTTTTAAAGTAACCTTCCCGACCCCAAAACATAACTTTTTGAGTTAATTCATGTTCAGGGGTGTAAGCATCATGTCTCGAGTAAGTTTTGGATTTTTTGGATGAGGTTTGGACTATGTTTGGATTTCAAAAATAGCAAGTCACCGCGATCGTGGCACGTCACAGTGGAAGAACGATGGAAATGTTGGCGCATAGCGGTGAGGGCCTAATTGGGGTTCCAGTTATGAATTTTAATTTCAGAGGGGTAGTCTTTTCATTTTCCATCACCCCAATCCGTAAAACACAAGATTTGAAGCCCCTAAAAAAACATTTGGTTATCTTTTACACAAAATTCTCAAAGGAAAACCTCTCTCTCTTAAGAACAAACCTTAGCCCCTTCAAGATTCTAGCTAAAACTTCAAGAAATCACCAAGAACTTTTGCAAATTCTTCAATTAAGGTATGTTATATGTTCATCCATGGGCCCTTTTTACCCATGGAAACCAAGAATCCGCTTTCAAGTTTAAAATTATGATTTTTACATGTTAGCGTGAATTTTATCCATGAACTCCATGAATTTTTGTTTTTATACCATGTTTTCGTGTGTTTTCATTGGAATTAGCCCCTGACATGATTGAAGGGTGATATTTGCATATTAAATCCTTAACCCATGATTTTAGTATGAAGGTTATGTTATTATCTCATGAATTAATCTATTCCATGCTTAAATCTATGAATTTCGAGTGTTTGATGAAATGCCTAAATTGTTCGATTTTGAACGAGGATTACTTATTGTTCTTTCAAAGCTTTTGTATATTTCTACTGTTATTGTTATCGAGTCCTGGGGGTTATGAATACCCACAAATTTAGCTGTTCACATGGTTTCAGAATTTGTAGAACGATCTCATATAAACCATAAGTATTATCCTTAAATCAATTAGTATGGACAGTTGTTCGTTCAGTCAAGGTTAGTTCAGTTCAAGAATAAGTTTCTTCAGTTGGGAGTAACACTTAGCACCGAGTGAACTTAAGAATGGCATCTCCCCTATCAGTTTGGCATGAGGCGTTAGTAGCAATCCTTAGGTTCCAAATCTACGGTGCCACCGTAGACTTTGAGGGGTCCCCCATCAATTAGGCATGATATCCTCATCCTTTAGGACATTAGATAGTGGATCCACACAGCCAGTGTTAGTACCCGTGACACGGTACTGATACCCTTCCAACTGGGGTCACAAGTTGACCCCGATAATATATTGGGGCATGTCAGTTAAGTTAGCTCTCATAGTTTCAGTTTAGTTTTTAGTGTGATTCAGTTCAGGTTTATATTGACCATAGCATACAGTTATCAATATTCATTATCAGATTCTCAATATTTTTAGTTTTTAGACGTTTTAGAGTCATGTTTTATACTTGGTCATACATTCTCATATTGACATTTTTCATGTATACTGTTCATCAGTTATCTCATGTTATTCCTTTTAGACAGTTATTATTTATGTAAATGAGCCCATGCATATCGTCCTAACCTCATCTAGCATACCAGTACATTCAAAGTACTAACCGCATACTCAGTTCTTATGCTATGATGTCTCTATCATAGGTTTGAATGCTCAGGTACCCGACCGCATTTGGATATTCCTGCGCATCATCAGCAGTGCAGCAGTGTTGAGTCCTCATACTTTAAGGACTGATCATGTTTATTTTAGTATTTTTATTTTAGCTGGACATTTAGAGTTAGTTGGGGCCTGTCCCATCAACTCGTATTCAGTCATTTTAGATGCTTTTAGATATTTCAGACAGTCAATAGTTGTCAGTTTTTATCAGTCAGTTTTAAGCATGTTTGCTTATGTTTCAGACTAGTGGATTTCAGTTGCATTGTTTTAGTATTTAAACCTTATGGCACATTTAATAATTTTTGCACACATTCATTATCAGTATATTATCCAGTGCTCATCAGCAGGTACTATCTCATGGGTTAGCTTGAGGTCACTTGTGACCATAAGCACCGTGTGGCGTCCGGGATGTACTCCTGGGGCGTTACATAATTCTCCTCATCACATTATTTCATAATACATACTATTTAATACCTTTGTAACTTAACTAAATTAATCACTAAAATTACTCAATGACACCGCGCTTTCTCACTTTATCACAAATAATTTCCTTTCGTGAATATAACACAAAGTATCATAGACGTAACACATAATCAATCAAGAAGATAGTTTTTCAACATTAAAGCAGCTTTATATATTTTTATCCACCTTAACTCTGTGCCCACGGTCCTAGACATTCTTTCTCCTATTAATTCTACACTATGAAAATGTGAAGTAACACAGTTTTCTACTCATTAACCTAGGCTACCTGGACTCCAGGCTTATTGAAGAAGCAAGCTGCAATGCTCTTTTCTTTCCATCATGCTTTCGTATAATCAATCATATAAAAATCAAGCAATAATAAGAGTAATTAAACAATTACTCTTCAAACAAATATCTTGGAATCAAACCTACTAATTCGACCCTTAATTCAAGGTTTATATCATGTCAATCAACTAATAACTAGTTTTTTCAATCATCTTTATGGAATTAAGGGTTCCTTATCATCAAAATTCATAATCTTGTTTACAAAATTTATGTTTGGGATCTCAATTATAATCAGATCTAGGTTATACTAAGAATACCCATAAGTTCTCCCAAAAAAATCCACCACTAAAAGTCATTCTAAGAATTATAAGATATTAAAGGGTCAAAAAATGAAGAAGATGATGGAAAAACTTACCTCAATGAAAGAATTTCACATTAAACATTGGGAAATCACCTTTATAGGGTTGGGGAATGAATTTTGGGGTTTATAGACCAGAAACACAGCTGAAATTGATTTAAATACCACCGGAATTCTCACTACAACAAAATTCCCATTTCAGCACTAATAGTGCTTAGTAAAATGGTCATAATTGTTTATTTCAAACTCAGATTGATAAAAGTTTTGGTTTCGTTAGAAAGAGGACTCATATATCTTTGATTTGGTGGGTATTGGGCTTGCTAACTTCTTATTTTCTAGGATATATGATCATTTGAAGTTGGCCCTAGTAAAAGTCCATATCGAAACTCTATCGAAAAGAAGTTTTCAACTTAACTTTGTGCTAGGAATATTGTACGACCTTAATTCATACCTAAAGAACTTCCAAACTAAATGGTACATATTCACTCATAAGGGATTAAGTCTATCTAGACACATTGGAAGGTTTAAATCTTAGCCAAAAAGTTTAAGGTGACACAATAAACAAAATATTGTTATATGAAACTCAAGTTAATATTCATGAATGAAAATTAAGAATTTTCATGAATTTGTCATGGATAATTTAGTAACACAAAATGGATTGTCATAATCAGGTACAAACTTGCCATTCGTTCATCCCCAGACGGGCATTCAGTGGAGAGAAGCACAAGGTTGAAATTTCAGAGACATTACTAACAAAATTGCTTATATTGTGATCAATCTCCCTCACTTGATATCAACATCAACTAACCCACATTCTATACTCAATTGTTCCATAAAATATTATCAAAACACAAAGATACGATGCCAAAATTTACGCACATGTCACTTATTCCCCTTACAATAGTCTAAGTCTCAAACTTTAGTTTTATGAATCAAAGTAAGATGAAAGGGGCTAAAAGATTCACCTTGAAGAAGTCAAACACCCAAAATCACCTCTTTTTCACCCTAGGTTTTTTCTCTCTTCACATAATGGAAGGATGGGGAATGAATTTTGAAAATCAATTTAAAAACAAGAAAATGAGACATTTATCATTATGGTGATGCCTCTACTATGAGAAAAACTTCTGCTATGGCAGAGCCTTTGACCGCTGCGGTGAAAATTTGATTCCTGTAATAGTATGTTTTTCCTAATTCCCAGGTACTCCTATTTCATAACACAAAAATCAAGTTTTGGACGTCAAATCACAAGCCTATCATGGTAATTACCATTATCGAAGCTCTAGAGCCCCAAAATTAATTCCAAAAGGTGTTGTGACATGATACATGAGTCTACTACTCAAATTTCAACACTAGACAAGTCACATCTAATACTCCCCATACATAGGCTCACCCTGAGACACCCGACTTAATTTCTAGCCAAGACTACCCCTAGGAAAATCTACATCTTGATCAAGTCACCACACCATTTACAAGTCACATAACTTAGATACTCGCATGCACCCAATCAAGACTACTAGATTCACTCCATAAATCTAGCTTCAGCATCTCACAAAAAAACTATTCTTTTTATCTCAAGATCACCCATGGTTAAAGGTTAGTATTTACTTCTTTACATAGGTGATAGCACAACCTCTCACTCATTACGCATGCTTACAACTAGTAGCTATAAATATCCTATAGAATTAGAGCCTACAACACATTCTCATCCACAACATAGCTAATACTCATCTAATCATCATACCTTAATCCCTCGATAAGCAATACTCGGCAAGTATCACCTAAGGAAAGATCAATCATCTAATTTAATAATTCACTTGTATTCTTTCATTTAGGGCCATTTTTAATTATTCTATATGTGTAACTACACTATTTGATTCTGCATTAACACCATCATAGGGATTACTACCCTCTAAAATTGTCATCTATCAATCAATTCTATAGTATGCTAAACACACAATTCAACCAAGACCAAGTCAACAATCAACTTGTCTTCTCGAGGTCTCCCTTAATGCATGAATCACAACTAAAACTTAAGTAATCACTAACTTCAATACTTATCATATAATAAAACCTTCATTGTCAAGCCCAATTACCCTTTCATCACCAACACTAAGCTAAGGTATACAGAACCATTCTTTTTTCTACCTTATTGAATTTTTACTACAGGCCCTGCTAACTCTTAAGCACTTCAATGTTGATCCCTATACAATAAGCATACCAATATCATATTTTAGACAAGTTATCAATCAAATTCCTTAGGTATCAACAACCTCCACTAGTTTTTGCCACTTTCATTTACAACTCATTATTTTGTTAACCCTTAAAAGATAGATCATAGTAGGAACTCAAAGATAATCACTTATCCAAACCTTACATGGAACTAGTTAAAACTTAAAATAATAGAACAAACAAAGTCTCAATAACTAAAAAATATAAGGATCCATATATAATATCAAATAACAGAATCACACAAGGATCGATTCATAATAGCAAATAACTATACCGCATATGGATCTATTCATAATATCAATTGCGAGATCTCGTTATTAAGAAAAACACATATCACCTCAGTTTTATGTTCATGACTTTCAAATGATCTTCCCTTGACATCATGTCCTCATATCATCCTCTTAATTCTCATATCATCAATTTTATCAACATAACAATAGTATAAGAACAAGAAAGAACCAAAGAATTCATTAATTTCATAATAATAGGAAATCACATTGTTTC
>NW_025892495.1:142559-150083 GCF_002878395.1 Capsicum annuum
CATATGGTGTGGTAACGGTTCTAGGGACCCTATTTATATATTAGTAAGTGTGTTTCTAGCCAAGTTCTATCCTAATTACATGGGACTCTATACAAGATATATGGTCAAGTAACGAGAGGTTTAGGGTCAATCGTATGTTGTCCAATGTGTAGCCCTTGATGTTTTACCTTGGATACAACTTGATGGTAGTAGTCGTATGGTATTGTAATAAGTAGAAAGAGGAGTTGTAAGTTGGGCAGAGTGTGATGTCCAACCTTCTGATCTAGTGACAACTTAAAAGTACCACTCGTATATTGTGGTGACGAGTTGGAGGGTCCACTCGTACCCACCCATACTTTGAAATCCATCATTTCATGGTCTTTATATTTTATGTCTCTAAATTTATTCAGACTTTATTTTGGCAACCTATCGGGGGAATTTCCCAACATTTTTTTAATTTCATTCTTATAGAGGCTTTGTTGGATAATTATGGCTTTAGGTGTTGTTTTGTTGGATTAGTTCAGTAGCGGATGGTTTTTTGGTTACTGGTGATTAGTTTAGATACTGCATGAATTAATATTTCATGAATTAATATTAGTCTTAGTTTACACTATCTGGTTATATGTTCGAAATTCATCCAATACTTGGGTTGTTTTATTGACTAGGTTAGGTGAAGGGGTGATCTCCGATCCACGTGGGACTTGATATACCCGTCACGTCCAGGGCTTAGTTTGGGTCATAAAAAATTTAGTATCAGAGACTAATATCATGGTTATTGAGTTCCCACAAAGTTGTGTAAAATATAGTCTCTTTTATGGATGTGTAGAATGCCACACATATAAGAGAGAGGCAATGAGACATATAGGAATTTTTTCCTTTCTTATTGTCTTAATTTTGGGATATACAGTCTAAGATCCTTAATCCTTCTGATTTTTATTTGCTTGTCTTTTAGATCATGTCTTCAAGAAGATCTAATGTTTATGTGAACTCTTCTGTCCTGTCTGAGGATAATATAGAGGGAGCTCATCCAACTTCTAGGGTCTAAACCCAGTAAAGGGTCGCTACATCTAATTGTCCTCATGGGGTCCCGCCTGTCCCCACTAATCCTACTCCTGAGAGTAACACCCATACTCAGTTGCCTCATGGGGAGTTACCAATGCTAAGTTCCATTGCTCCATTAACGTATTAACGAAGTTGGTGACATTTCAGTCACAACAATTATGTTCTGTTGGTATTTGCTATGTATTTTTCTAAGGCCACTAGAGTTGTTCAATTTATGAAGTTCCATCCTTTAATATTTACTGGTATAAAGTTTCATGATGATCCTTGAAGTTTCATTGATGAAATGGAGAAGATCTTCTGGGTTATGCATGCTTTTGAGGTTGAAGGTGTAGATTTTGCTGCCTATAAATAAAAAGATGTAGCGTACCAATGGTTCAAAGAGTGGGAAAAGTTGAGAGGTAAAAACGTTGGTTTTTCCTTGTACAATAATTTCTATAGTATATTTCTGGACCACTTTTTTCCTTTGTCGTTGAGGGAGGTGAAGATTGAAGAATTTGTTAACTTAAAGCAATGAAGAATGGTAGTCAAAGAGTATGCTTTGAAATTCCATTAGTTGTCAAGATATGCTCCTGAATTGGTACCTAACATAAGGGCCCAAATGAGAAAGTTTGCTTTAAGATTATCTTGTGAGTTAATTCTTGAGAGTAAGGCTGCCTTGTTAAATAAGGACATAGACATCTCCAAATTAGTTGTGTATATACAGCAGGTCAAAGAGGAGAAGAAAAATCAGGCTGAGATTGGTGAGAGGTAGAGTAAGAAATTTTGATATTCAAAATAAGGTGGAGTCTAACAATAGAGTGATAAGTTGTCTAAGAAGAAGAGATGGGGGTGTCCTAACTCCTATTCGATGACTAGTTATCCCTACCCAAAGTGATCTAGTGATGAACACTTTCAGGGTGGTAATGTTCTAGGGCACAAAGTACCCAATCTCAAGCCAATGGGGCCCAGTCAGCACTGTCCTACCTTTTTTGTAGATTTTATAGTCAGCAGTATCATGGTCAGTGTGAGAAAAAAAGGAACCGATGTTTTATGTATGGTCAGATTGGGAATATGCAGTGGGACTATCCCTCTAGAGTTGCTTTTAGGGCAAACACGGTTCATGTTGCCTCTTCATCAACTCTTGTACCAAAGGGTTCTACTTCAAGCTTCGGCACTGGTCGGAACCTTCTTTATGCTCTCACTACTTGTCAGGAGTCTGAGGTATCTCCGGATGTTGTTACTAGTATGTTGAAGCTCTTTTTTGGGATGTGTACTATTTACTTAATTCAGGATCCTCTCTCTCTTATGTGACCCTATTTGTAGGCATTTTTGTTTCAATCTTGAGTGTCTGTTAGACCCTTTTTCTATTGCTACCCCGGTGGGAGACTCTATGATTGTCGGAAGAGTCTATTGGGGTTGTGTAGTATTTGTTGGTAGTAAAGAAACTCTGGTAGACTTGATAAAGTTAGACATGGTTGACTTTGATATTATTCTAGGAATGGATTAGTTACACTCGTGCTATGCTTTCTTAGACTGTTGGACCCATAAGGTCATATTTTAATTTTCTAATAAGCCAATTATTTAATGGGAGGGATGTTCTCTAGTGCCTAAGGGGAGCTTTGTATCATATCTTAGAGCCCAAAAGTTAATTTTCAATGGTTGTCTCTATCATCTGGTCCAAGTTAAAGATTTTAACTCAGAGGGACCTACTCTACATTCTGTTTCTGTTGGTAAATAAGTTTTATGAAGTCTTTCCTGATGACCTTCTTGGTGTCTCTCCCGATTCAGAGATTAATTTTGGTATTAATCATGTTTCGGAACTTAAGGAGTGCACTGTTATTGATCACGTCTCCCCCGTCTAAAATGGCTCCAACCGAGTTAAAAGAACTTAAGGAGCAGTTGAAAAACCTCTTAGACAAGGGTTTAATCCATCCTAGTATGTCCTCGTGGAGTGCACTGGTATTGTTCGTGCAAAAGAATGATTGCTCCCTTCATATGTGTATTGATTACCAAGAATTAAACAAGGTGATGATAAATAATAAGTATCCCCTTCCAAGAATTGATGATCTTTTTTATTTGGATCATGCCGTGTCTAGTGAGGGGATCATGGTGGATCCTCAGAAGGTTGTTGTTGTTAAGAGGTGGACTAGACCCATGACTCCAACTGATATTCGGAGCGTCTTGGGTTTGATTAGTTATTATAGGAGGTTCGTGGAGAGTTTTTCTTCTATTGTTGCTTCATTGACCAAGTTGACTTAGAAGAAAGTGAAGTTCTTATGGTTTGATGTTTGTGAGGGTATCTTTAAGAAGCTAAAATATAAGTTGACTTCAGCTCTGATCATGACTCTACCTGAGGGTACCGATGGTTTTGTCATCAATTGTGATATGTCTTGAGTTTGTTAGGGTTGTGTGTTGATGCAACATAGTAAGGTGGTTGCTTATTCCTCTAGACAGTTGAAGTTTCATAAGAAGAACTATCCTACTCATGACTTAGAGTTATTATCTGTGATATTCACATTGAAAATTTGGCGTCACTATCTGTATGGGGTCCATATTGGTATCTTTTCTAACCATAAGAGCCTGTAGCATGTGTTCACTCAAAAAGAGCTTAATCTCAGGCAAATCAGGTGGCTTGAGTTGTTGAAAAATTATGATATGAATCTTCACTACCACCTAGTAAGGCTAATGTAGTTGTTGATGCTCTTAGCAGGTTATCCATAGGGAGCTTGTCGCATATAGATAAGGGTAAGCGGGAATTAGTGAAGGATATGCACCATTTGGAAAACCTTAGAGTTCATCTCTTGGACTTTGAGGATGATGGTGTGTTGGTGTAATAGGTGGCGCAATCATCTCTTGGTTCGGAAATAAAGGAGAAGCGGGTATTATACCCTCTCTTGATGAATATCAAGGATGATGTGGGTATGAAAAAGGTGACGGCTTTCGAGATCGATGGTGATGGTATCTTGAGGTACCAAGAGAGGTTATGTGTTCCCAACATGGATGGATTGCGCGGCAGGATTTTGGCCAAGGACTAGGCTAAGTTGTTCCTTCAGGAAGTTATAATGTTGCATGGTGCTCCTATCTCTATTATTTTGGATTGTGGTACTTAATTCTCGTCGCATTTATGTCGCTCTTTTCAACATGGCTTAGAGACCAAAGTGAGTCTTAGTATGGCTTTTCACCCGCAGTCGAATGGGCAAGCCAATAGTACTATTCTGACTTTGAACAATATGATGTGAGCCTATGTACTTGATTTTTTCGGTAGTTGGTTCGACTACTTGACTTTCACTGAATTTTATTATAATAATAGTTACCATTCTAGCAATGGTGTGGCTCCGTTTCAGGTATTGTATGGTATGAGGTATAGATCTCCTATTAGGTGGTTCGAGGTTTGTGAGGCGTAGATGTTTGGCCCGGATTTAGTTCACCAAGCTATGGAGAAGGTAAAAGTAATTCGAGATATGGTTAAGACCATCCAAAGTTGCCAAAAGTCCTATGCAGATGTTAGGCAAAGGGACTTGGAGTTTGAGATTGGAGTTTGGGTGTTCTTGAAGGTGTCTCTCATAAATGAAGTAATGTTGTTTGGGAAGAAGGGGAAGCTCAGTCCCTGGTATGTTGGCCCATACTTGGTTTTGAGAAGGATTGGTGGTGTTGCATATGATTTAAAATCTCCCTCTAGCATGAGTTCTATTATCCAGTATTCCATGTGTCCATATTGCGAAAATGCGTGGGTGATCCTTTGTTGGTTGTTCCCTTGGAGAACATTAGTATTTCGGATTCTTTTCCTATGAGGAGGTCCCGGTGAGAATCTTGGATTGGTAGGTTCGCCAGTAATGAATGAAAGACGTGGATTCGAAAACGGTTTTATGGTGGAACCAATAGTTTGAGGAAGATACTTAGGAAGCCGGTGAGGACATAAAATCCAAGTATCTGTATCTATTTCCAATTCCAGAAATTCGTGCTTTAGGTATGTGTTGTTCATAACATCTTTGTTTTCTTTCTTTGTTGATGGTGGATTGTAAATTCCTTGGAATGTTGTTTTCTGTCTTAAGGGTAAGAGTAGAGGTATTTAGGGTTTAATCATGCTAGTCAGTGCTTTGTCCCATCAATCGAGGATGAAAGATCCTAATGGGGCAGATTGAAACACCCCAAACTTTGGTCAGTGTGTTATTGGCCAAGTTTTGTCCTTGCTATGAGAGACTCTATACTAGACGTATGGTCAAGTGAAAAGAGGTTTAGGGTCCAATCGTATGTTGTCTAGTGTCTATCCCTTGATGTTCTTCCTTGGATACGACTTAATGGTACTAGTCATATGGTATTGTGACGGGTAGAGTAAGGAAGTCATAAGTCTAATTGAGTGTGATGTCAAACCTTCTAATCTAGTGATGACTTGAAGGTACTACTCGTATGTTGTGGTGACGCGTTAGAGGGTCCACTCGTACCCACCTGTGAGTTCTTCTAGCTTTTAAGCTGAGGGTATTTTGGATATTTCTCACCCCAAGCCCTTATCACCCCATGTCTTATAGCACTTATTAGGCACTCATTCTACACTCTATAAGATCAAACACTCTCTAAACTCTCTTTAAGACTTCTCAAGGAAGATTGGGCTAGGGTTTCTTCAAGGTGGTGATCTAAAGGCTTATCAAATTCTCTTCGTGAATCTTCATAACTCAGGAATGTAACTCTTCCTTCACTGTTAGTTCACTAAAAGTATATTTTTAAAGCTTGTTCATGAATTATTAATGGAGGTTTTGAAAATCAAGGTTGAGGGTTTGGTTGCATATTATTGATCATTGACTTCTCATAGATTAAAATTGTGTTTATGCATGTTTTAATAATGGTTTTGCACATGTGGGCGCTTAGGGATACTGATTTACACTAAGGAGTCATGGTTAACCCTAACTTGATGGTTTTTGGCTTGAAATTAGGTTTGATAATGGTATGCCCTCAACCTATTTTTGAAAATGCCAATAAGAAAGATCTTGTCACATGTTGAATTGTGTTTTCAACTAAGGCATTGGCCTAGAATGTTAATGATTGGTAAATGGTTTTGTAACACCCCGAAAACCTATCCCGAGACATCACATGGTGCTAAAGGAGACACGTGGCCTTAAGCTAACCCTCCAAGCCTGTCATCACTTTCAGAACTCTCTACAACATGAATAATCATAAAGTAGGGAAGAATAATCATGACATGAACATACTGAGATACGAAGTAATATGGTTCTATACAAACAAAATACTGAATTCTCTGTACATGCTGGCACACTAGTCTGACGAAGCCTCTACTACATAGGACTGAGGATCCATTAGGATAGATCCCCAACTGACTCGTACTGAATTAAAAGTAAACAACCATCTATTAACAAGACAAAATCAGAGACACAGGTCCTCGAACCATGAGAACTCACCAACTGCAGAAATGTAGATGAAGGTACTCAAGGATCACTGTCGCTGCTGAGACAGAGCACCTGAACCTATGTCATGAGGAAATATAGAGTACAAAAGAGTATGGAAGTCAGTACTTGGGAATGTACTAAGTATATGGGGGTGGATGCAACATTTTAAATAATATCATAAATGTATAAGAAAATCATGCATGCTGACAATAAAACTCTCTTCGCTTGAATTATCTAAAACATCATTTCCGGAAGTCATCAGTAATAACATATGCTTCATAAATCTCGTAAATCATTTAACTCAACTCAAAATCTTTGACTCATGACTTAGAGTAACTCGGTAACTCATGGTACTTAGATCATTATGGACATGGGAGTTTCTTATAACCGACCATGTGAGCCGCATGGAGTCGAACATTTTGCCTTCCAAATGAGAGAACCCCACATTGGCAGCAGTGTTGTACTCTTGCCAAGGAGTAGAACCTCAATCTCAGTATCATAATCCCATACTCAGACTTTGGCCCACAATTATCAACATCAATCCTACGGTGGCACGTAGTTTTGGGGAATACCATATTTCCCACTTGGTGCTAAATACTCCTCCCAGACTCAGCTCAGAACATGTTAGGAAATCCACCTTAATCAATATCAACTCATGGGTCTATTATAAAGACCAAAACATAAATATATATCTCGTCTGTAAATCATAAACATCTTGTGGATTCCTAACTCTACTCAACTCAACACAATCTTTCTCAACATCAAGTACATTTGCTTATCAAATCATTTCAAATATCAAAAGTTTCAAGGAAACATCATAGGACTCATTCTTGACTCTCAAGTTCAATATCAATATGTATTTCATAATCAACTACTCATGGAAGGCTTAAATCATGACACTTATCTCAACTCATTCGAAAATCATCAATTCATAATAAGAATATTCAACTCATAGCATAAATCCTCAATTCAAGAAATATGATAGTAAATATATCATAATATCAAACTTAATCAACTTAAATCTCATAAATCATTAATAAAGAATTTTGGGTGTAATCCCACTTTGCAAATTCATGTAAATCAATAATAGAAATTAAATCTTTAG
>NW_025892495.1:150183-166653 GCF_002878395.1 Capsicum annuum
CAACTCAAATCTCATAAATCATTAATAGAGAATTTTAGGTGTAATCCCACTTTGCAAATTCATGTAAATCAATAATAGAAATTAAATCTTTAGGCACAAGAACGAAAGGAGTGTTCTTGTTCAAACCCCACATACCTTGGATTATAATTTTGGAGATGTAGAAACTTGATATAAACATATTTATAGCATTCTTGAGCTAAATTTCTTGATGCCTTTAATTAGGAAATCTTAATTCTTGGATCACTTTGAATCTCTATGGAAGATTCTTAAATTTTCTTGGAAGAAGATTGAATTTTTTCGTTTTGGAAGAAACTCTAATTTCTAGATGTTTCTTGAATAAGGAAAGGAGAAAATAAAGGGTTATTCTCTACTAGGATATATATATATATAAGACCTTATGGGGTGGAAATGACCAAAATGCCATTTTGATAAAGCTAAAATTCCTTGATCGGGGCCTGTGACGGTCGATCTGATGGTCCGTCAAATCTCCTGACGGTCCACCAGATCACCCGTCACTCGAGTGCCAAAACTGGAATGTTCTGCCTCGATGTGACGGTCGAAGTGACGGTCCATCAGGAAACTGATGGACCACCAAGTCGTTCGTCACTCGAGGGCCAGAAACAAGATATTCTGTCTCGACCTGATGGACCCCTTGACGGTCCGTCAACCTTTTGATGGTCCAATAACTTGGCCGTCGCACGATGGCCTGAAAAAGGAGTCACTGCCTTGGCTTGGTGGGGCACTTGACGGTCCACCAGGAACCTGACGGTCCGCCAGGTCGACCGTCAAACCTGGGCGATTTTACACCGTTCAGTAAAACGGCCATAACTCCCTCGTTCGATGTCGGATCTCAATTAAATTGGTATCGATGGAAAGATTATTCACATCTCTACATGAGAAAATATAGAAATTAGAGAAATAAAACATGGTTTAAACATCAATCACTTTGGAAGTCATACATATTCACTCAAAAAATGGATTTAGGCTTAAGAAACGATCAGGGTATTACAATATCTCCCCCTTGGACACATTCTTCCTCGAATGTTGCCAAATAGGTCAAGAACAAGAGAAAATGAGGACGTATATCTGGAATGACACATCTAAGGGCTCACTTTACTCTCAACTTTTGAGTACTTCACCAAATGCATGAATTATAGATGAAATAACCATATAGTTGAATACATTAGATTAGGAGGAAACTAAATCAAGGGAATAGTACCTTCAGTTTGATTCAAACTCGTGGAGAAAAGATGAGGGTAACTAGCTCGCATGTCTACTTCTGCTTCCCAAGTGGCACCCTCATAGATTGATTTCGCCACAAAACTTTAACCAAGGGAACTTCCTTGTTCCTCAGTCTACGAGCTTGATAATCTAGGATTTCAACCGGGATTTCATCATACAAAAGGCTATCATGAACATCACAACCTTTCGACGGATCAACAACAACAGAGTCTCCAATGTGCTTCTTGAGCATAGAAACATGAAACATAGGATGGACAGCTGACAACTCTGCAGGCAACTCAATCTCATAAGTTGTTTTCCCAACACGATTCAAAACTCTATAAGGGCCAACATATCTGGGACTCAGTTTTCCTTTCTTTCCAAATCTTTTCACCCCTTTCATGGGTGAAATTTTCAAATACACCAAATCATCGACTTCAAACTCAAGAGCCCTTCTTCTCATATCTGCATACGACTTCTGATGACTCTGGGCTATCTTCAACCTCTCCCGAATTAACTTAACTTTCTCGATAGCCTCAAATACAGCATCAGGTCCAATCACAGTAGCTTCACCCACTTCGAACCAACCTATGGGCGATCTACATCTTCTCCCATAAAAGCTTTAAATGGAGCCATTCCAATGCTAGCATGAAAACTATTGTTGTAAGCAAATTCAATCAACGGTAAATGTTCATACCAACTTCCTTTGAAATCAAGAACACGAGCCCTTAAAATATCCTCTAAAGTCTGGATAGTCCTCTCAACCTGACCATCTGTCTGAGGATGAAAAGTAAAGCTAAGATAAACTTGGGTGCCAAGACCCTTCTGAAAGGCTCTCCAAAACTGAGAAGTAAATTGAGTACCTCTGTCGGAGATGATAGACAACGGAACTCCATGCAACCTGACTAACTCTCGAATATACAGCTTAGCATAGTCCTCCACTGTGAAAGATGTATGCACTGGTAGAAAATATGCTGACTTAGTCAACCTGTCTACAATAACCCAATAGAATTAGGATGACAACGAGAAAGAGGTAAACTGGTCACGAAATCCATGTTCACCACTTCCCACTTCCAAGTAAGAATGTTAAATTCTTACGTCACACCACCGGGTCTCTAGTGCTCTATCTTTACCTACTTGCAAGTTGCACACTTTTCTACAAACTTCGCTATATCCTTTTTTATACCATTCCACCAATAAATTTCCCATAAATTGCGGTACATCTTGGTAGCATCGGGATGAATAGAATACCGCGTGCCATACGCCTTAGCCATAATTCTTTGCCTCAGATCATCAACATCAGGCACACACAATCTATTCTGAAATCTCAATACACCATATCCCCCTTGGGAGAAAACCTCCACCCTTTGATCTAAACAAATGCTTTTAATTCAGCCAAACGAGAATCCATATCCTGCTTGTCCTTCACTTTCGAAACTAGGGAAGATTTGGAACTACTCTGAATCCAAACATTACCCTCAGCTGAGTAGAGCAATCTAACATCTAACCTAGCTAAACGGTGTACTTCACGAGCTAACTCCTTCTTATCTTCCTCTACATGTGCTACACTACCTATGGACGACCTGCTAAGGGCATCCATCACTACATTGGCCTTGCCCGGGTGATACAACACACTCATATCATAGTCCTTCAGTAATTCTAACCATCGGCTCTATCAAAGATTCAACTCTCTCTGAGTAAACACATACTGCAAACTCTTGTGATCCATAAAGACATCAACATAAATACCATAAAATAGTGTCTCCAGATTTTCAAAGCAAAAACCACTGCAGCTAACTCGAGTTCATGGATTGGATAATTCTATTTAGAAGGTTTCAACTGCCTGGAGGCATAGGCTATAAACCTTACCTTTCTGCATCAACATGCAACCCAAACTAATTCTGGAAGTATCACAATATACCACAAAATCATCTACACTATTAGGCAGGGTCATCACAAGGGCTGAAGTGAGTCGAGTCTTCAACTCCTGAAACATCTTCTCTCAAGAATCTGACCACTGGAATTTAACCTTATTTTGGGTCAACCGGGCCAAAGGGGCAGCAATGAAAGAGAAACCTTTAACAAAACGACTGTAGTGGCCAGCTAGACCCAAAAAACTCTTAATATCAGACGGGGAAATAGTTCTAAGCCAATTCTTTATAGCTTCTACCTTTTGAGGAATAACTCAAATACCATCAGAAGAAACAATATGACCTAGAAAGCAACTGACCTTAGCTAGAATTCACACTTGCTAAATTTGGCAAACAATTATTGATCTCTAAGGGTCTGTAAGATAATTCAAAGATGATCTGCATGGTCGTTTTTACTCTGGGAATATACAAGGATATCATCTATAAACACAATAACAAACATATCTAGGTACGGTCTGAACACCCGATTTATGAGGTCCATAAAAGCTGTTGGGGCATTCATTAGCCTGAAGGACATGACCAAGAATTTAAAATTACCATAACGAGTATGGAAAGCCGTCTTTAGAATATCACACTCTCTAACTTTAAGTTGGTGATAACTGGATCTCAAATCTATTTTCAAAAAATAACTATCACCTTGCAGCTGATCAAACAGGTCATCAATTCTAGGAAGAGGGTACTTTTCCTTGACTGTGACCTTGTTAAGCTGACGATAGTAATGCACATGCGCAATGAACCATCTTTCTTTCACATGAATAGAATGGGTGCACCCCAGACACTAGGCCTTATTAAACCCTTATCAAGAAGATTTTTGAGTTGCTCTTTCAACTCCTTAGTTCTGCGGGGTCCATATGATACGGAGGAATAGAAATAGGCTGTGTATCAAGGAGAAGATCAATTCTAAATTCTATCTCTCTATCGGGAGGTACCCCTGGGAGATCTTTTGAGAAAACATCAAGAAACTCATTGACAAAACTAAGAGACTGAATAGTTGGAGTCTCAGACTTAGTGTCCTTAACTCGAACTAAATGATAGATACAACCCTTGGATATCAATTTCCTAGCTTTTAGATAGGATATGAAATGACTTTCAGGAGAGACAGAATTTCCAGACCACTCAAAAACTGGCTCATTAGGAAACTAAAACTTGACTACATGGGTACGACAGTCTATAGACGCATAACAAGAGTGAAGCCAATCCATACCCAGAATAATATCAAAATCAACCATGCCTAGCTCAATTAAATCTGCAAACATGACTCTGTGAAGGACAGTGATAGGATACTTCTTATATACTTGCTTATCAATAACAGATTCACCCACTGGTGTAGATACTGGAAAAGGCTCAGAAATATTTTTAGCGCTGATTTCAAAATTCACAGCCACCAACAGAGTCACATAAAAAAGACTTGACCCAGGGTCCAGCAACACATACACATAAAATAAAATACAAGAAGTGTACCGGTAACAACATCTGGTGAATCCTTCTGCTCCTGGTGGGGTGGTATAGTATAAAATCGATCTGGTATTGACCACCTACAGTACTAGATGAGGCACCCTGAAGAGGGGTAGGACGAACTACAGGGGCTGGAGCACTAATATCCTGACATTGGGGATGAATATCGCGGCTCCCCTATCTAGCATAAGGGTAATCCCAGAACTTGTGGCCCAACTTACCGCAACCAAAACAACCTCTCTGATCGACTAAGCACTCACCGAGATGGTCTCTATCGTACTTCAGACATGGGGGAGGACGAGCTCTGCTACTCACACTATCCTGGGACCTGGATATAGTAGGCCTATTACCCTGCTCTAGCCTAATTCTGAATGCAGGAGTACTGGCTGATGAAGGCGCTAGCACAAGTGAACGGCTCTAGAATTGAGGGCGGATCCCTCCAGAAAATCTAGCCTGACTATACCCCTGCTACTCTGATCTAACTCTCTTATTCCCTCCCACTCTCTCTTTCTCCTTCACTTTTTCTGCTTCAATCTGCTGAGCATGAACCATTAGTCTTGAAAGGTCCATGTCCCTATTAAGCATAGCGGATCTACACTCTTTTACAACATAACCAGATACACCAGCCAAGAACTTACTCATACTAGTCCTAGAATCAGCCATCATATCGGGAGCATACTTAGATAACTGGTTAAACTTATGGTAATACTCCTTAACTATCATGGGGACCTGTCTCAATTTCATAAATTCTTCTAATTTTGATTCTCTCAGCTCCGAGGGGAAAGAATCTATCTAAGAAAGCATCTTGGAATAATTGCCAAGTCACAGGACTATCATTCTCCCCTCTACTCTTTCTCCACATCTCCACCCAATCATAAGTAATATATTTTATTCGATAGGTAGCCAATTCAACACTCTTCTCCTTTGTCATGTGCATAATCTGAGTGATTTTTCTCACTTTATCTAAATATATTTGTGGGTCTTTACCTACTTTTGACCCAAATAACTCAGGTAGATTCATTCACATAAAGTCACGAACCCAGGCTGCAATAGAATTATTCCCTTACAGAGGTAGAACAGTAGCCTGGGTGTTGGCTTAGGCGTTGGCGGTGACCGCCTGGGATAGCGCTTGGAAAGCTACCCAAAATTCAGTATGGGACACTATCTCACCTAAAGGATCAACGGGTTAAGGTCATTCATTGTTTCTGCGAGCTCTATGAGGAGGCATTTTCTTTCATAAGAGAGCACGAATTAACAGCAGAGAGAATTAGTCATAGGCACGATAGACTCTTGAAAGAAAGAAATAACTTTTCCTAAAACATCCCGTAGCCTCTTGCTCAAAGATATGGTACGCTATACACCAATGATCAAGACTCTACGTAACGCGGATTGTCAAACTCCCTAGGACTCCTTGAACCCTAGACTCTGATACTAAGCTTGTAACTCCCCGAGAACCTATCTCGAGACATCACATGGTGCTCAAGGCCACACGTGGCCTTAAGCTAACCCTCCAAGCCTGTCATCACTTTCAGAACTCTCTACGACACGAATCATCATAAAGTAGGGAAGAATAATCATGACATGAACATACTTAGATACGAAGTAATACGGTTCTGTACAAATAAAATACTGAAATCTCAGTACATGATGGCACATTAGTCTGACAAAGCCTCTACTACACTGAGGATCCATTGGGACAGATCCCCAACTAACTCGTACTAAACTGAAAGTAAACAACCATCTATTAACAAGACAAAATTGGAGATACAGGTCCTCGAACCATGAGGACTCACCAACTGCAAAAATATAGATGAAGGTACTCAAGGATCACTATCGCTGCTGAGACTGAGCACCTGAACCTATATCATGAGGAAATATAGAGTACAAAAGAGTATGGAAGTCAGTACTTGGGAATGTACTGAGTATGTGGGGGTGGATGCAACATTTTAAAAATATCATAAATGTATAAGAAAATTATGCATGCTGACAATAACAACTCTCTTCGCTTGAATTATCTAAAACATCATTTTCGGTAGTCATCAGTAATAACATATGCTTCATAAATCTCGTAAATCATTTAACTCAACTCAAAATCTTTGACTCATGACTTAGAATGACTCGGTAACTCATGGTACTTAGATCATTATGGACGTGGGAGTTTCTTATAACCGATATAACTATACCATGTGAGCCGCATGGAGTCCAACGTTTTGTCCTACTAAGGAAAGCATCCCACATTGGCGGGTGTGTTGTACTCTTGACAAGTATTAGAACCTCAATCTCATTATCATAATCCCATACTCAGACTTTGGCCCACAATTATCAACATCAATCCTACGGTGGCACGTAGTTTTTGGGAAATACCATATTTCCCGCTCGGTGCTAAATACTCCTCCCATACTCAGCTTAGAACGCGTTAGGAAATTCACCTTAATCAATATCAACTCATGGGTCTATTATAAAGACCAAAACATAAATATATATCTCTTCTGTAAATCATAAACATCTTGTGGATTCCTAACTCGACTCAAGTCAACACAATCTTTCTCAATATAAAGTATATTTGCTTATCAAATCATTTCAAATATCAAAAGTTTCAAGGAAACATCATAGGACTCATTCTTGACTCTCAAGTTTAATATCAATATGTATTCCATAATCAACTTCTCATGGAAGGCTTAAATCATGACACTTATCTCAACTCATTCAAAAATCATCAATTCATAATAAGAATATTCAACTCATAGCATAAATCCTCAATTCAAGAAATATGATCGTAAATATATCATAATATCAAACTTAATCAACTTCAATCTCATAAATCATTAATAGAGAATTTTGGGTGTAATCCCACTTTGCAAATATGTAAATCAATAATAGAAATTAAATCTTTAGGCACAAGAATGAAAGGGGTGTTCTTGTTCAAACCCCATATACCTTGGATTATGATTTTGGAGATGTAGAAACTTGATATAAACTTTTTTATAGCATTCTTGAGCTAAATTTCTTGATGTCTTTAATTAGGAAAGCTTAATTCTTAGATCACTTTGAATCTCTATGGAAGATTCTTAAATTTTCTTGGAAGAATATTGAATTTTTGGGTTTTGGAAGAAACCTAATTTTTAGATGTTTTTTGAAAGAGGAAAGGAGAAAATGAAGGGCTATCCTCTACTAGTATATATATATATATATATATATATATATATATAATACCTTATGGAGTAGAAATGACCAAAATGCCCTTTTGAAAAAGCTAAAATTCGTTGATCGAGGCCTGTGACGGTCGATCTGACGGTCTATCAAGTCTCCTGACGGTTCACCAGATCGTCCATCACTCGAGTGCCAAAACTGGAACGTTCTGCCTCGACATGACAGTCAAAGTGACGGTCCATCAGGAAACTAACGAACCACCTAGTCGTCCGTCACTCGAGGTCCAGAAATACGACATTCTATCTCGACCTGACGGACCCCTTGACGGTCCGTCAACTTTTTAATGGTCCACCAACTTGACCGTCGCATGATGGACTAAAAAAAAGATTCACTAACTTGTCTTGACGGGGCACTTGATGGTCCACCAGGAACCTGACGGTCCGCCAGCTCGACCATTAAACCTGGGTGATCCGACACCATTCAGTAAAACGGCCATAACTCCCTCATCCGATGTCAGATCTCAATGACATTGGTATATATGGAAATCTTATTCAATTATCTACATGACAAAAAGTATAAATTATAGAAATAAAACATGTTTTAAACATCAATCACTTTGGAAGTCATACATATCCACTCAAAAGATGAATTTAGGCTTAAAAATGATCGGGGGTATTACAGGTTTCATGAAGGCCTTGTTGGACATAAATTGGTTTGAATAAGTGGGTTTGAGTCCTTAAATGTTGAATTGATGTCTTTGTTTTGATAATGGGTTCAAGTCTCAAGTTGATTAATAGTTATGGCATATTGTATGCTTGTAAGAGGGTTGGTATAACAATGCCAACGGGATACCTTTAGTAAGTAGTTGGATTAATGATGAATTAATTGGGATTTAAAGTGGGATATGTAGCCTAGCCATGAAAGTAAAGTCCGAAGGACTAACACTAGAAGTCGCACTAGCCAGTACGGGTGTCTATATGATCGGGAGGTTCGAGTCCCCAGAATAGATATATGAATGGGAGGTTAGAGTCCCCCATATAGTATACATTGGTACTTAAGTCACCTTGATTTTGTCAGGAGGTTTGAGTCCCTCATAAAGGCATATAGGGTTATCTATTCTCTGGTTCGTGCAGCTACACGCACTGGGTCCCTTCCTGCTAGGGAAGAGGGTGCCTTGTTTCATAACAGTTATACTACACGGCACACGTTAAGATTTTTAAAGTTTATGTTAAGCCTTGTTCCCTATCCCATCACGAAATATATATATATATATATATATATATATATATATATAATATATATGTATTTATACATGTGATTGCATATGATGATTTGACTTGGTTTAGAATGATGACATTATTTTATTCCTCTATCCCTGAGTTACATACTAGTGTTCCAACCGCTAACCATCTCCAGACGTTGTATCCTTACGTGATACAGGCACAGAAACTTCTTCTACTTTTTTTCTATGCAGTGATCAGGTGTTGGAGTTGGTTCGTGAGTTGACATTGAAGTGGTGAGCGTCCATACTTTGGAAGGCTTCATTTTATGGTCTTTATATTCTATGTTTCAAACTTTGTTTAGACTTTTTTTGGCTACTGGGGTCATATCCTAACATTTTATTAATTTCGATCATATAGAGGCTTTGTTGGATTAATGTGCACTTCGGTATGTTGTTTTGGTGGATTGATTCAGTGGGGAATGGTTGTTTGGTTATGGGTGATTGTTTTAGACATTTCATGAATTAATATTAGTCTTAGTTTACACTATCTTGTTATATATTCGGAATTCATCCGAAACTTAGGGTTGTTGTGTTGATTAGATTAGGTGAAGGGGGTGATCTCCGATCTACGTTGGACTTGAGATACCCATCACGACCCAGCCCTAGTTCGGGCCGTGATAAAAAAACTACTTACTACCATTGGGTTGCCTCCCAACAAGCGCCTAATTTAACTCGTTGTATAACCCATCAACTTTTTTATTTACCTTGAGGATTTGAATTTCACCCCCAACATTACATCCATCTTTTTGCTTCATTCATAGGGTGGTGGTACAAAGATAAAGGAACCAAGTAATGGATGGTGCAAGTTAAATTGCTTGGACCTAAAAGTGAGGCATGTTTTTGTGTTTCTTGTCTGGTGCAAATTTAAGAACATAGGATTCTTGTTCCTTATTTTCACTCTTCCAATATTTTAGATGACTCCAAAGACATGTCATTATAAAACATAATGTAGAAAAATGCTTTGAATGAGACACCAAAAATCCCACTTTCAAAGTTACACCATCTACAACATGCTTACTCTTATTCACCTTCTCAATGTCAGTCCCAAGAAAAAAATGATACTTGAATAACTGAAATTTTTTTGTCTACTCATTGGTTGGCTAGTATCCCCAACCATTGGTGAATGTGGAAACCACTAATTCCCTAAAAATTTTGACAAACTCTCCCGATGGGGTCCTGACATATAAAGAAGAGTGATAGAAAGTAAAAGAAATTAAAAATTAATTTGTACAAAAGATAAACTATATACAACTCAAACAAATAATTAGAAAAAGTCTAATCTAGATGAATACTCAACACCAAAGTCCCTGGAAACGGCGTTAAAAACTTGTTGCATCCTAGTACACATGCAAGTGTACGTGGTCATCCAAGTAGTAAAGTAGCCAAAAAGTCAAGTATTGATCCCATAGGGACTTGTCGATTTACTATTCACCAAATTAGAGTAATTCTAATTAAACAATGTGATAATATAAAGTTCTTAAAATATAATAGGGAGAAATCTAGGGTTAAGGCACTATGAACAATCCTACTCAGCCATACAATCACATTGGTTTAGTTAATTATCTTGGTTGTTGATTCACGGGGTTAATAGCATGACTGTGGTCTTTTACGCCTCTAATCACCTATCTAACTTAGCCCCACAACTACATTATTGAGTGAGGATGCGAGAACTAAGTTGCATTTATATTTTATCCCATATATGAACCAAGTTAGGCAAATTAGGTATATTCTTATCCTTAATGCAAATCTTAACTTTGCTCCCTCTCCTTTTAAGATCTCACTCCATATATCCCACGTTCTAATCTATTGTTCATCATTCCAAACTCACAATAGAAATATAAGTTTATCTTAAGGGTCACTAATCCATAGAATAGTAAATACAAGGATATATGAACAACCAATAACGATAATAAACTTAAACCAACTCAATTATAAACTTAAGAAATCATGTTCTTGGTCTTAACTCTAGATGGGGTGTTTAGCCACTCATGGATTTACAATAAATCCCAAGATTGAAATTCATGTATAAAAATCAAAAGTAAACTAAAAAGATTAATGACCCTAATTTCAGCCTCCTCAAGTGTATTTTCATCCCCAAAAGTCATACCCGATCTGTAAAATAAGATAGGAGTATTCTATTTATAGTAGGAACCAAGCGCCATTTTTGAAACCATAGGTATGCCACGCTCTTCCATTGGTGTGATAGGGGTGTGTCTAGGGCTGGGCATATTTTTGTTTAAATCCAAAAAAAAAAAAAACTGGTTTCGGTTTTCAGTTTTTCAAAAAAAATTGAATAAACCAAAAAGAAAAATTATATAAATAATAATTAATATATATATATATTATTATATGTATAATATATATACTTTTTAATATATATATTCAGTATATAAATATATAATAAGTAAGTAGTAACCCTAAATCCCTAATCTAAAATCTTATACGTCGTTCGAAATACAACCCAGAAGTCAGAATTTGTGACTCATAACTCCCGCTACAGACCATTGATGAGACGAGATGAGAGACCGTGGGGACCCACACACAAATGTACCATGACTCAAGTGGAGGCAGCGAGCAGCGAGCCATTCAATCAACCGGAGGTGGTGAGCCGGCGACCACTATGGTCTGTGAGTTTATTGAGCAACGACTGGCTAGCCAGCGACCAGTCTAATAGGTTTAACTGGCCGGTGATCAAATTAGTCAACCGGTCAGTTTTCTGTGACAAGCTAACAACAATGTAAGGATAAATCCAGTGGCGGCGACCACTTTTTTGACCAGTTATTCCACCGATCAATCAACCTTCAAAATATGTCTAATTCAGTATTTTTTTATTTTTCATTTAAATTGATAATTTAAGGCTAAAGACTGAGAACTAATAAATAAATTATATCATTTTCACAAATTAGTAGTAGGGTAAATGAAGGTGTAGTATCAACTGAAAATATTTTAATTTCACCAGTTTTAAACCGAAAAAATGAAAATTATTTTTTCTAAAAAAAATCACCAATTTTAAATGCCTAGTCATGATAAAGAAAGGCGCACTACTTAAATCTTCAAAATCAAAATTAAAATCCAAAATAACTAACTCGAATTTATAGAAACTGAATCAAATCGAATTTAATTTGGTTTGGTTATGATTGTCATTTTCATCAATCCAAAAAATAAAAAACCAAACTGATATTAAACAATCAAACCGAACAAATCAAATGCCCACCATTAGGAGTGGCATACCCTTATTGCAGGCGCACACTGGAAGTTGACATTTTAGCTTATGTCCAAGGGCGTGGAATGCCCTTATCTCAGAGACTAGAGAGCATGCCCTAATGCTTAGAATTTCCAGATTTCGTCCATGTAAGCTCCATCTATTTGGCTTTGAGTTGCTCACTTTGTAGGTGCTTTTACATCATCATTAGACCTTGTTTTGTTCTCTAATATCAACCTTAACATATCACTTGGCCTCTTATGACATCAAACACTATGAATTAGTGCTTAAAACACAATAGAATCCATCAAGATAAACTAGAACAACATATAGCTCAAGATAGTAACATTAGTTTTCTCATCTAAAGTCTAAGTGATTATTCTCATTCCAAACTTGTTTTGAACACATGTTAAACATCATAACAAGTATTTTAACACTTAGATGATCAATTATATTAATATCAACTCATTACACATATAAGAAGTCCTCAAGACTAGGCTAAATATGTAGATATTATGTCACTTAGGTGCATAAATCCACCTAAGATTATAGCCTCTGTTAGAGTATTGCGTAGGAGTCAAAGAGCTTAAAAAAGGCCTCTTGAGAATTTGATAACTCTATGAAGTACAAGTATCCATATTTTTCAAAGAAACTAGATGAGATTCTGACATCTCTTGTCTTTCTTATCGATTATAAGTTTCACATAGATTATTCACTTGTTCATAGGATCACTTAATTACTTGATAACTTGTTCAGTTGCTCATCAGTTCATTTGTTACCTTACTCATGTGTCATATGTTCATATGTGTAGTTCATACTTGGTATTCCTAAATTTCAACTATTCCACATCAATCTAGTGTATAAAAAATAGAAAGGTGAGCTATGCTATAAAAAATTACTTCACTTGATTATATATGGATGAGAGGAGCCTTATTTTTATTCAATTACTTAATATGCTACATCTTTTAAAAGGTCATATGATGTTTGTATATGTATAATATGATCAGCGAATATGTCTTGAATAATATTGGTTACCAAGGAAACTTTGGCAACATGTTTGGAGAAATTCTTGAGTCAACATTATTTTGAGCTACACCACTAATTCAAGGATAAATGGTCCAAAGGGGGGTATGACGTAACACCCCATACATTTTGGTGCGTATACAACTAAGGTAACATCTATGAAAGTAATTAAACTCTTGAAGTAAGATGGTTTTTAAGCTTAAAATTTAGAGGTGTGTGTTAAATTTAAGTAAAAAGATTAAGATTTGAAAAATGGGATAAAACAAGTGAGGTTTTTGCTTGACCAAATTAAGCTAGTATGTGACAACTAGGTGCATCACCTACTTAGACTATTTGACCAACTTAAGAGAGCAAGTAGTTTCATCACCTACTTAATTTAAATAATATTAAAATGATGTAGTAGGTGCATAACCTAATTTGACATTTGACTAGCTTAAAAATGTCCAAGTAGGTGCATTACCTACTTAGCTAATTGTGACCAGAAATGAAAAGGAAAGAGGTGGTAATGTGAGGATCATTATAAGGTCTAATTTAGTCCATTTTCTTTTCACTCTTACATAGAAAATTTAAATTATCACCAGCTCTCTCTCCATTTCTCTCAAAGCTCAAAATTGTTGCTCCTATATTCTTCTAGGGTTCTTGAAGTTCTCCTTCTTTTGTCATGCCAAGGTAAATAAAAATCTTATTGGTTTAACTTAATTCTACCAAAGAAGGTTATTGAAATCATATTTATTATGTATACGGTGTACGATAACCCTCTCTAAGTTTGGCAGTCCCACTACACCTCAACTTCTAAGAGATTTCTCCTCTTATTTGGTTCAGTTTGAAGGAAAGTTTAAATTCTTAAAGAAATAAAAGTTGAGAGTATAAGAATCTTCACCAACAATGGTAAGGTTACTGCTCCAATTTTATTCCTCCTTATATATATGTTTGAGTGGAGGATTTTATATGTGTTACTGTTAAGAACTCATGGTACGATGATCAGAAGACATGGGTTCAATATTTTTACTATGTGTTGAAGGACTTCAGACTATTAAGGGGTTTCTTTATGTAGTGTTGTTGGGCAGCAGGGACTTACCTTATAGAATGGTTGTGTGGAGTTATATTGAAGTATAGAATGCGGGTATGGTGATTATTGTCTGTCATCGTATTTAGCTACTATTTTTCAAGGTTTACATTGTGATTAGCTGTTAATATTAGCTTTATTATGTACTTATATTGCAAATTAATACCTTAAAGGAAAAAAGATTAATTTGTTGTAATATTCGTATTATGCAACATGGTATGTAAGACTATTTGATTTCATATTCTTTGGCTTGAAATCTTATGCTTGTATTATATCCACCAAAGTGATCTTCATAAATGCTCTTCCTAGTAAAGAAAACATAATGATGTACAATCTCTAATGTAGTTAATGATCTTTTTCAGACGGCTCATGATTTCCCAAATGTGTCTAAGTACTTCTATATTTGTTCATTATTTTATACTAGTGTGTTTATACTTCCAAGTACTAGTATGTCAAAGGTACTCTAAACAACAAGCTTCATGATCATATGGGAAATACACATTCTGTCCATTATATATTTTATATGTTCGTACATGAAGGATACACTTGTCACTAATTTGGATTTGTCCATGATCTCTCAAGTATTTTAAAGTAAGTCTATCTGTGTTCAATACTCTATATTTGCCTTTTATTCTTTCAAGTATTAGTATGATAAAGTTATTCTAAACAACAAGTTTTATGAGTTATTCCCTAGGTTAAATGGGGTTCATTGTATCGTATAAGTTTTTAATTATTACATTAATGTTAGATTTGTTTCCTACGTCATTATTATTGTCTTAAGTATATTGTTCACATGTCTATAGTTCCAAAGCTCAAAAATGTTATGACCACCAAAAGAATAATCTCAAAAATTAAGGAAACAAGGTAAAGTGAATTAATGTAGTTATGGGTGGTATCCCAGGGTCAAAATCGTAGCATGGGTCAATCCCAAATTAATATATTTATAGGTGGTACCCCAGAGGTGAAAACCTAGCATGAGTGAATCTCACATTATGTATTTATGGGTGGTATACCAAGGGCAAAAGCCTATCATGGGTATATCCCAATTTGCTTATTTATGATGACTGTATCACAGTGGTTAAAATGCCTAGCATGAGTCATCCTCTTCTACCACTGATCAGTTGGTTATTAGTATCACATGCTAAAGTTTATAAAGAAAAGAAGAGTAAAGTAAATAAAAGAATGTAATTTACATGATTCCACAAATATAAGCAAATGTGGTCTCTTATCCTTATTTATACATATGTAATAGATTTCATTTGAGCTTTTGTTTTACATATGTTTATGCTATGCCTTACATATTCAGTACATTCTATCATACTGGTGTCCCTCGTGGGGGATGTTGTGTTTCATATCGTAAGCGTAGGTACTCTAACTAATAGACCTCCCTAATAGAAGCACCCGGTACTCGGTTATTTTTTGTGAGCTCTAAGTTGAGTCGGGGCTTTATTGAGTTTTTAACATATATTTTGATATTGTATTATAGTTAAGGATATGGTAGGGTCCTGTCTCGACCTAAGTTAAGTTGTCTATATTTTAGAGGATTTGTAGTCTAATATTAAAGGAAAGCATAATTGTGTCTTGTCTTTTAGTAATTGAGGCATCAATGGTCAAGTCATGTATATCTGTTTTGGGCCTATTTGTGTTGGTCTTTTTATCAGGGCATCTTACCCATACTCATCAAAGTTGTATAATTATCATAGTTATATGTACTCAAGCACAAGTTATAAATTGATTCTCTCGAGCCTTCAGAGCATCAGGTTTTCGCCTCAAATCTAGTTGTCTATTAAATAATCATCATCCGCATATAAAAATAAAAATATTAAATCAAAAGAAAATTTATAAAATGTGAAGAATGCAATAAGTATTTTAACAAATAAAGCTAATGATCGATAAAACGAAAAAAAATGAGAAGAAGTTTAACATTATACATCATTGTAGGTATATTGTAGGACAGGTTAAGAAGCTATAGAACTTCATTCCAAATCAACTTTTATTTAAATTCAAATAACATACTCATTTTATAGAAGAAGGTTAGTTGATTATTCTTCCTTATTCATTCTTTATTAAATACAATGCATATTTATCTGATAATGTATAAATTTGAATCAATTTGTTACTCTTCATTAACCTTGTTATT
>NW_025892496.1:0-3567 GCF_002878395.1 Capsicum annuum
TATAAAGAAGCAAAATTTGCACACAATGGAAATACCAAAGCAAACATCATGGATAATGAGGAAAATTCTGGGTATGGAAAAATATTAGGCACTTTTCTCTTAGCAAGGAGGCATTGTCAAGAATGACAAGTTCCAGCTTACTGTGACTTATAAATAAATTAGAGGTAATGTTATGAACATGTCCTGGAAGGAGTTGGTTTGTCATTCAGTTGAATGTACCCATTGGAAAAGAGAAAAGAAGAATTTATCTGAAAGTGACAGTCAACTCTAATGATTATAACATGCATTTTGGATTAAGCTGTCTGATCTTTCCATCCAAACTTTCACCAATTGTTGTTGAGTTAATGACCTTGAAATTGAGTTACTTCCTTGGGCCAATCACATTCAGCGACCTCGTTCGACTAGTGACGCCTTGGAGGGTTTTCACCAATAAGCCTCTCTTATTTTCTTTCTCTCTGCTTACCATTGCTCTATGGTGTCCGTACGGGTTTTCACCAATGAGATTCTCTTATTTTCATTTCTCTTAACTCAGAATCATCTTATGGTGCTTGTGAGGGTTTTCACCTTTAAGACTCTCTCATTTTATCTCTCTCAACTTACCATCACCTTACGGTGTCCGTGAGGATTTTCACCGATAAGACTCTCATTTTTATTTCTCTCTTGATTCCTTATGCTGAGGAAGACAAGTAGTACCCAAAATGTGACATCATATCCATTGCATGCTTAGCCTTAACATTTTCAAAGATTGATCTGAATGTCTTTCTTTGGTTGTAACTTGGCTTTTGGATAGGGTTAGAAAGAAAGGATAGTATGAGGCCCAAACAACACTTGAAGTAGGGCGGGACTTACAACTTTTGGAATTGAATCAAACAAGAAAGATTAACACATGCCCCAATTTCTTTTGACTGGGTAATTCTAAATTATTCATTTGGTTAGATCAAACACAGAGTAGGGCTACCTACGTCTCTCACCTCGAAAGAGGAGAATCAGGTCAAACGTAGTTCTGACAACTCATTTTTTTCTTGATTCTGATTTCTTTTTTTCTCTCTTTTATTGACTCTTTTCTCTTTGGGATTTTTTTTGACTTTATTTTCTTGACACTCTTCTTTTTTTCTTTCTTTTTGGACACATTTTTTCTCTTTTTTTTTGAAACCTTTCTGACTCTATCTTGATTCCAAAAGAGGGGCATGAAAGAAAATAAGACTAAAGTTCAAATGGGGTAAACAAAGGATGACACGATGTTTGAATAGCATAATAAATTGCCTTCTTCATATCAATCCTTAAAATGCAAGTACATAACATGCAATATGAAAGTGGAAGATGAAGATCATGTGTGACCTTTTTTACCGCACTAACTTTAACTGAGCCTATGCGCCGCTACTTCTTTTGCGCTTGTCCGGCATACAACTCCACCTTTGTTGTACATTCCTCACATCGAATGACTCATGCGTTTGTGGAACTGATTTTCTTTCTATTTCTCTTGACATAGGACTGTGCATCAACTTTTTGACCTAAATGAGATACCTTTCAATTGATGACCAAGTTAGTCATGTGATTCTCAAAATAATGACCTTAATTTTCAAAGAAGGCTTCAACTTGGTCACCCAATGTCTCAATACTCTTTCTATTTTCTTAGATGCCTTTTTTTCTAACATTAGCCCTCTGATTCAAAGTTCATGTTTAAACTGAATTTTAAGATCTATCTGAAAATTCTGCAAGCGTGTCATATAACTACAACCAACATAAAATATACTATGTAAAAAAACACATATTTAAAACACAAAGGGAAAAGGGACACTCGATTTAGTTAAAATAAAAGATAGAAGGGTTTGAACATAAACGATAAAGGGACAACAAGATAGATCCCGAACTACAACCCTGAAATAATGGTTATTTTTTGTATTCCCACTTATTTTCACCATTAGAGCTTTTCCACAATGTTTCAAAGTCATTTATGACTTGCCGGAACTGATATTTCGGTTACCGTATAGTTCCTTGGTTTTTAGAATCAATTTTCCATTTAGAAGTCTTCGCTAATTCCAAATGACCGTTGAGTGAAAACTTCAGTAAAATAATTTTAGTTGTAAATTTTGATTGTGCTATTAGCTATGTAATATCGATTTTAGGGTAGGTAGACCCTTGGTTCGGATCCCACAGCACCCGAGCTCATTTCAACCCATTAGTCGAAATGTCAAGAATTAGAATATATGGATGTGGGATACACAAGTGGCATAAATGACCTCAGATGAAAAATATAACTTCACCACGCATCAGAAATGTTGAATTTAGTGGGGTTACATAGTTCATTTGCGAAAAACAGAATTTGCATGAGTCCGGGAGGTCAAAAATAAGTTTTGACCTTGTAGGCCCATTTAAACTCGTATAAAGGCCCTTTAGGCCGATTTTTGGGGCATTATTTATTTCTTTGAGAACCCTAGCATCCATAAGAGATTGTAGACTAAAAAATGAGTCTTGTGTGTTGATTAGGAGATTGAATAACTTATGTAATTCATTTTTGCTACAAATCTAAGGTAAGATTCCTTCAAATTTAGTACTAATTTCTTGATTTCTAGACCCTAAAATCCAAAGTCCCTGAGGCTCAATTATAGCCACAAATGTGATTGATTTACTCAAATTTATTGAGGGTTATAGCTCCTTAATGAAATTTAGACTATGATTTGGTCTCGAAAACTCATTTTTTGAAGGTGGGACCCAATTGGGGGTTTGGTGTTTTTGACCCATGGCATAATGGTATCATAATGGGTGTTATTGTAATGATGCTTTGATTATGTTATTAATATCTTGGCTCGTGGAAGAAGAAGCTTGAAGAAAAAGGAAGGCAAAAGTTTTTGGTTCATGAGCAATTGGACTCGAGGTAGGTTAGGCTTACCCGTAATTAGATTGAGCTTGGTTGTAATATAATTATTGATATTTTGTGAGACTGGGAGGGGTTTTTAGATAATAAATGGTTGAATGATAATGCTTGGGATTAGTTGATTCTCATAGGTTGTTAAACTTGTAAAAGTATGATTGTTGACCTTTAGCTTAGAACCTTGGATAGTTCTACGTATAGTCTCATAACTAGTATGAGAACACTTTAGTTGATCTACTAGATAAGAATGATGTTGTTTAATGACCTTAAAAGTATGTTGACCTAGTTATTGCTTAATTATGAAATGACCTTGGTGTTGGATTAACTTATGAAGAATACTTGAAGAAGATTTCGCCTATAGGCTTAGTAAGAATTGATAAGCCCTTATGGTGTGACTTAGATAACCTAGCCTAAATTCGGGTAGAAGTTAGTCTTGTAGAAGCGAATTTATTATTATTGGGACTTAAAAGTGGGACATGACCCACCTTAAGCTTGAACTATGTAACTCCTTGGTAACCTAGATACTTGATGAGCATCTAAATTACATTATTGAGATTATAAGGGTTAAACTTGGTTGTCAGTTTATGAATAAGGTCGATGCTTGGAAAATGTGTATACTTGATTGGTTGTCTTATTTCCATGTTATGAATATACATGGAAAGATGGTAATTGTATATATCATCTAGATACTCATG
>NW_025892497.1:0-2607 GCF_002878395.1 Capsicum annuum
ACATAATGATTCATTTATATAAATATTTAAATTTAACTTATGAGCAAGAAATTAGAATGAATGGCTTTCAGAACTGTAATATATGTCGGCTCACCCTCATGAATTCATATGGCTATGCAATGACAAAGATCGATTTGAATTTAGTTGAATGATATATATACAATTGAAAAGAAAAATAATATATCATAATTAATATTTAATGATACTTCAGAAAATTGTAGAATTAAGTTACTTTATAACTTTAATGATTCTAAATTTTTATCTACAATAAAATTAAATATTGGTAAGATATCTACACAAATTTTATGTCGATATTTTAATTTTCTTTAAATAGACAAAATAACAACATAAACAAATTACACTTGCTGAATATGTAATTGATTTGATGTTTCTAAATAATCGCATTGGATCCGTGCATACACAAGCTTCGAATTATCTAAAATAAATATATTCATCTTAAACTTTTTCATTGAAGCAGCGCCGCAAGTTGTATCGAAGATGAAATCCCCAAGTCCGGAGCCTAAAAGGTAAGTTTTTTTAAGTTAAAATTTCAAAAGGCACGCCAAAACTGAAAAATTCCAAAACGGACAAGGTAAACACTTGTGTTTATCTTGTCCATTAAAAAATTAACGGTGTTGGTCAAAATGTTAAAGTGTAAGGTAAAATGGTGAGTTTACCTTATGGGGTAAAATGGTGAATTTACCTTATCTATTTCACTGAAAAAGTTGGTCTTAGTCCAAATGTTAAAGTGTAAGGTAAAATGGTGAGTTTACCTTATCTATTATCTATATGTAAGGTTCGGCAAAGTGTAAGGTATTACAAGGTAAATTGAGTCGTTAACCTTGTAAGGTAGGATCTCATATTCACCTTGTAAGGTCTGATCCCATATTTACCTTGTAACAACTTCAAAATTCTCGTTCTTATATAATGAGTGCGAGCAGAGACTTGTTTCTTGCATCAACTCAAAAAGAATTGTTAAACTTCATAACTCAAAAATTTGTTGAACCTTATTCATTCCTTACTTTAAAATGGATAAGGTAAGAGTAAATTTACATTGGGGTGGTGAAGTTTTGCTTAATGGAGATTCGGTGCGATATAGTCGGCGTCCTATAGTGGTTCAATCATTTCTTTTATCTCTCAAATATGATCGTTTGAAAAGGTTGTTTAGGAGTAAAATGGGTATTACTAAGGCAGAAGATGATGTGGTTATTTCTGGATGATATCTGAATTATTTTACGTCCAACGGATAACCAATATTTGGTGAAACTCCAATTTAGAATGATGATTCTCTATTTTTATTGTGCGAAGAAATAAAGATAAAGAATCATCATTCCAAATAGGAGTTTCACCAAATTTTGGTTGTCCGTTGGACATAAAATCATTCGAATATCATCCTGAATTAACTACATCATCTTCTGAATTAGTAATATTCATTTTACTCCAAAACAACATTTTCAAACGATCATATTTGAGAGAAAGGAAATGATTGGACCACTATAAGACGCCGACTATATCGCACCGAATCTTCATCATGCAAAACTTCACCACCCCAATGTAAATTTACTCTTACCTTATCCATTTTAAAGTAAGGAATGAATAAGGTTCAACAAATTTTTGAGTTATGAAGTTTAACAATTCTTTTTGAGTTGATGCAAGAAACAAGTCTCTGCTCGCACTCATTATATAAGAACGAGAATTTTGAAGTTGTTACAAGGTAAATATGGGATCAGACCTTACAAGGTGAATATGAGATCCTACCTTACAAGGTTAACGACTCAATTTACCTTGTAATACCTTACACTTTGCCGAACCTTACATATAGATAATAGATAAGGTAAACTCACCATTTTACCTTACACTTTAACATTTGGACTAAGACCAACTTTTTCAGTGAAATAGATAAGGTAAATTCACCATTTTACCCCATAAGGTAAACTCACCATTTTACCTTACACTTTAACATTTTGACCAACACCGTTAATTTTTTAATGGACAAGATAAACACAAGTGTTTACCTTGTCCGTTTTGGAATTTTTCAGTTTTGGCGTGCCTTTTGAAATTTTAACTTAAAAAAACTTACCTTTTAGGCTCCGGACTTGGGGATTTCATCTTCGATACAACTTGCGGCGCTGCTTCAATGAAAAAGTTTAAGATGAATATATTTATTTTAGATAATTCGAAGCTTGTGTATGCACGGATCCAATGCGATTATTTAGAAACATCAAATCAATTACATATTCAGCAAGTGTAATTTGTTTATGTTGTTATTTTGTCTATTTAAAGAAAATTAAAATATCGACATAAAATTTGTGTAGATATCTTACCAATATTTAATTTTATTGTAGATAAAAATTTAGAATCATTAAAGTTATAAAGTAACTTAATTCTACAATTTTCTGAAGTATCATTAAATATTAATTATGATATATTATTTTTCTTTTCAATTGTATATATATCATTCAACTAAATTCAAATCGATCTTTGTCATTGCATAGCCATATGAATTCATGAGGGTGAGCCGACATATATTACAGTTCTGAAAGCCATTCATTCTAATTTCTTGCTCATAAGTTAAATTTAAATATTTATATAAATGAATCATTATGT
>NW_025892498.1:0-3829 GCF_002878395.1 Capsicum annuum
GATTGATGATTGAAAATCGAAATGAAACTCACCCGACTATTTATCGCCAGAGGTTAAAGTCGTCGGGATTGGAGGGAATTTTTTGCGAAACTGTTGATTGGAAGAGAGTTGAGAGAAACTGTCTCGAGAAAGACTGATTGATTTGGATTGAAGAGGGGCGTAGGTTGCGTTCATTTGTATTTTTGTAAAGATTGAATTTTTTAAAAATATTAATTAAGTTCACAATTAATTTAATTAAATTTGCTAATAATATTTTATCTTTAAGTTGGTTAATATCACCGTTCATGCTTAACGACACCTTTAATTCAATTTTCTCAAAACATCTTGGTCAAAACACTCCTAATTACACATCCAATTGGCTTTTCAAACCGGTCCTTGGTGATTTTCCTAATACTCAGCGATTTCCCCACCTGAAACTTACCGTTTGCGCGTGTCAACGGCGTAGCTAAGTCCATCCACGGCAACTTCGTTACGCTCTCCATCGTCTCGGAAATCGGTAAACATCGACAACTCACTGCAAATTGAATTATTCTACAATCCAAACTCTATTTGTAATTGGACTCTATCGCTTTAGTAGTTAGTTGTATTTCTGCTTTCTCTTTTTGGTTCACTTGAAGCTCTGATCGGTGACTATTTTGCTTCACAACTAGTTTCCAATTATTTTCAATTTGCCTGATTTTAACTTTTTTTCTTTGTTAATTAATCACTGTCTGGTTGGCTACTATATTGCCCTGGAAGTCATTGCGATTTGGCTCTAGAATCATGCCCCCGTGACTGTATTGCTCTAGAATTCCGTTTTGCATTTCCATTTTTTTATTTGTGAGTTTACAAGGGTAAAAAAATACACCTAAAGTATACTATCATGTGTTTGAGTTTCTTAACTGAACTATCATCAAATGATTATTGGACCACAACTATTTTTTGTTCACTTTTCCTCCCTGAAATTCAGCATCAATTTCACTGTCGTTTGTGTAGGAAAAGTGAATAACTGATAGTTGAGGTGTGTTTCAATAAATATTTGATAATTTAGGTATGAAACACAAAAAATGAGGATACCCCAAGTGTGTTTTTGACCCTTTACTCTTTTTTTTTTCTTTTTTGGGTGAGTTGGGATCCTTTTGCTCTAGATCATGTCCTGACAGTATAGCACCAGAAACAGTTGTGGATTTGCTTTTCTGCTGATTTTTTCATTTTTGTTTGTTTTATGAATTTGGTTCTTGGTGTTATGTAATCACAGCAGTATCTGATCTAGGACTGGAGGCTATGGGTTCCAAGTTGGAGTGTTTCTGCATTCCCAAGAAGGGAACCCTATGTAAAAGAACAAAAAGAAGTGTAGATTGTGGAATAACTTAATATCATTCACATAGGGCTTTCACCTCTAAACTGAAATGCTTGTCGTCACTGGGTTCATAAATTAATAAATTTTTCAGCTTTTAGTTGGCTTTAGAGTATCATATACACACACAGTCCACACTAAAACCGTGGGTTTGGCAAAGCCTAGTCCTACTGTGCTGGGTTCGCCACTGAAACATATTCTGATTGGCGAATGCATTTCTATAGAAATATTTTGTCTTTTTCTTTATGCATGGTTGTTTGCTCTGATTGGCGACTGTGTTGCCGCAGGAGCACAAATTGGCTATAGGTTTGTGATTTGACACCGTTCTTGGAGTTGTTCCATTTCAATTTTGTGATATTTGTGAGTTCCACAGCTTGGGTTAAGTGACTTGGGTTAAGTGATCCCTTCCCATCTGCCTAAGTTTTGGTAGGTAGTGTTACTTGGTATATGTGCTAGTGAGAAAGTAGGTGGAGTCGTCGAGGTGTGAGGAAGGTGATGTGACACAACCATTATAAAAAGAATGTCAGCATGAGTTGAGCTGAATGCATGATTGGCTAGTTATATGCTGTTAGGGTGTGCTTTGGGTGGATGATACCAACATAATGAATCATCTAAATCTTAACCAGTACAAGCTAAGGTAGGTTATGAGAATCCTCGATGTCCATTCTCTTCTATTCTGCCCCGTTTCATTCCAATACCTTCAAATAATTGATTCATATAGCCGATCCTAGCTTGTGTGGGACTAAGGCATAGAAGTTGTTATTGTAAGGAAAATTACTGAAACTTGAAAAATTGAAGGTTCGTGCATCTCTGCATTACAACAACATACCCAGTGAAATCCCACTAGTGGGGTCTGAGGGTGGTGGAGTGTACGCAGACTTTACCATTACCTCGTGGAGGTAGAAAAGCTGTTTTTGAAAGACCCTCGGCCCAAGTGTAGCAAATCTAAGTATAAAGAAGAAGAAAACAGTGAAGAAAACATAACAACTAACAAAGGAAACAATGGAAAGCCTACAAGAAAGGGACAAGAACAACAACTAAATAGTGTGATAATTAAACACAATAAATAATAGACGATGAGAGATATTAAAAGAAAGAACTACAATAATACGACTAGTACACCGACAAACACCAACAAGCCTAAACCCTCGAAAAGCATGGCAACACTCGACTACCCGCTAACCTTCTATCCTAATATGCATCCTCCACACCTCCACACCCTCCACACCCTCCTATCTTAGGTCATGTCCTCGGGAACCTGAAGCTGTGCCATGCCTCACCTCTCCCAATACTTTTTCGGCCTATCTCTAGCTCATCTCCTACCTACTATGTCCAACCTCTCGCACCTTATACTGGAGCGTTTGTGCATCTCTTCTTCACATGTACAAGCCATCTCAATCTCGCTTCCCTTATCTTCATTCTTACGTGTATCTCTACATTGACATAAGAATTTCCTTGAACTAAAAGGAGATTAAGCAAGTTATATCCCTTATATAGGACATATTCTTTCATTATGTTTTATTTCTAGCTAAGAAGCACTGGTTCCATGAAAGCTTACTTTTATGGAGATAATTTCTTTTTATGTGATTTTAGGTATATGCTGTCCTATTAGTACCTTTAGTTATCTACCTTTCAGTAATTTGGAGAAAACTGTATCCTGTTGTTATATGATGAAAGAGGCTTGATTTGAGCAACAATTCTAGTTCCTATTAAGTTTTTCTTCGGACGAGCCAGATTTTCTGTTTTGGAGGTGAGTTATGCAAGTTTTGAATTCTGCAGTAATACCACGCTTGGTAGCTGTTTAGGAGCTAAATTATTCTTGTAGAAAATTAATATGGTGTTTGGTTTGACTTAAAAAAAAAAATTAAATGGTGTTTGGTTTGCAATTTAGAAACCCGTAAACTAATACATGTATAAATTATGGGGAATCTATGTATTATTATTTTATGTACGTATTAGTTATGCGGTTTGGTTATTTATGCACTATTAATTATTCCACATATTAGTTATGCGGGGTTTAGTTATTCCACCTTCTATCTTGCATAAAATAATATATTGATTCCCTCATAACGTATGCATGTATTACTTATACCTGCGTAACTCTAACCTGCTACCAAATGACCCCTTAGGGGTCGTTTGGTAGCTAGTAAAGAGATAGCTTATCCATGTATTAATTTCTGTATAAGTTATACAACGCGTAGTAGCTAGTTAAGAAGTAAGTTGTTCATGTATAAAATTAATACGACGTTTGATTTGCAATTGAGAAACCCGCATAACTAATACATGTAGAAGTTTTGAGGGAATTGGTGTATTATCTTATGCAGAGTAGAAGTTGGAATAGTTGATATCTCATTACAACAATAACAACAATAACAAGAACAAATAACTAATATTTCATTGAACAAAAAAGTTGGAATAGCTAATACCTGCATAACTATGCATAATTATACCCGCATAACTAATACTTGTATAACTAAGACCTCCATAATTCTA
>NW_025892499.1:0-3220 GCF_002878395.1 Capsicum annuum
ATATATGCACCACCTTTTTAACGAGGGATATATTTGCTTTAAATTTCAAAATTGAGAGTTATATTTGGTCCCCCATCCCCCACCCCCACCCCTTTATTAGGCGATAAAGATATATATGGACCACTTTTTTAACGAAAAAAATATATCTGCTTTAAATTGCAAAATTGAGGGGTATATTTATCAATACAACTTTCATACCTTCTCAGGATCAGCTACAAATATTTGAGATAAAAGATGCTTACACTCCTTTGAAACTCGAACATAATAAGGGATTGAATACTGAACGGTTAATATCCTCTGCAATAAACCAAAATTAAAAATCAGGTCGATCCGATTAATTACACGTATGATCACTGAACTTCTAATTAAGTGACTTTACTGTTATAGCGAGAAACGTTCGATGACCATACGTGAAATTTACGCTTTTTTTTTAACAAAAAATTTGAAGCATAACTTACTGTCAAAGTTTTCCTGAAATTTCTTGGATCTTCAGGATCTTCAAAGGGATAAGCACCAACTAACATCACATATAATGTAACCCCACAAGACCAAACATCTGCTAGCTTTACATCCAAAATTATGACATGTAAATCATGAAGTTCATAGCAACAAATCAATGGATTAATTTAAGTTATATATACTGACAATATACGATCAAACTATATTACGGTAATAGTTAAAAGATCGTTATAATTGTACCTTCCCATCGTACTCTTTTCTTGATAAGACTTCTGGCGCGATATAGGCTGGAGTTCCAACAGTAGATTTGGGTTGAGAATGCAAGACTGATGACTAAACAATGATCATTATGCAAACAATCAGAAGTTATTTTGATGAAAAATAAAAATACAGAGTTCAAGATTATTGCCTTGGAGTAACCAAAATCGCATATTTTAAGGCGCGGTGTTGAGCTACCATCTAAGAGTGTGTTTTCGAGTTTGAGATCTCTGTGACAAATTTGCTGCATTCACGAAAATGTTTGTACGTTAGTGACTGTTTTCATGACTCGAATCTGTGACCTATAAGTTACACGGAGCCAACTTTACGGCTGCTCCAACCATCATGTAAGAGTTAATTTGTATGTATTAAAGAACAAACCAATTCAAATGAACTAGTAACATAGTTATATAGGTCTCAAGTTTACCATTGAGTGACAATAACTGACTCCTGATATAAGTTGTTGAAAGAAAAATCTTGCCTGAAATATATAACCAAAAACAGGATATATAGAATTAACAAAGAGTTGAGATTACAATCAAATTAAAATTGAATTAATCCCATTTTTAATTTATTTGTCTGGTTTTAATTTGACATGAGACGATATTTAAGAAAATAAAAATGACTTTTATATCTTGTGTCTTAAACTTAAAAATATGTGGAATGTACCAAAATGCTCTTTGATCTTATGGTCTAAAGCATGTCACGTGGAATGTTAAAATTAAAGGGTTTTCAAAAAAAAAAAGAGTGAAACATCTAGTACCCCTGAACTATGGCTAAATTTGTTACGATATACTCCAACTTCACGGGGTCCCTATTACCGCCTACACTCAATTTTAGCGTATTTTTTTTCACCCTTTTATACTGACGTGACGCCTTTTATCAACCTTTTTAGCTGACGTGGGCTCCATTTTATGTAATAAAAATATCATATCAGCACAAAAGGGCACCAGAAATACGCAAAAATTGAGTTCAGGGGATAATAGGACTCCAGTGAAATTGAAGTGTGTCGTAGCAACTTTGGTCATAGTTCGAGGGGGGACTGGATGCGTATCTCAAAAAAATGGCATTCTTTTTTAAATAGACTTAAAACAAAAGTAAGACAAACAAATTGAAATGAAGGAAGTGTTTGATCAAAGTTCCAATATACAAACTTGTAAAAGAAGAGGAACTAATTTGATTGCCTACCTATGTTTGCTCGGACTCTTCAAAAATGTTACAGGTGCATATCGGATCCTCCAAAAGTAATGCAATTTTTGAGAATCCGACTCCAGTACGTCAACACTTTCAGAGAATCTGAGCAACATAGTATGACAAAAATCTACAAAAAGAATTTATGTTACCTCATCTTCACTGAATCTACCAGCATTTCTTATTCTTTCAAAAAGCTCACCACCAGCAGCATATTCCATCACTATGGCTAGATGAGTTGGTGTAAGAAATACCTGCACAATAAATGAACAACGTGCTTTAAAACTATAGTCCATAAAATTCTCTATCATATTAATTGGACGGAACGTGTTGAGAATATAATTAACTAAACAAAAATGTGCTCTCTCTATTCATTTCACTACATATTCAGTAGATTTCACAAAGTTACTGAGTTCGTCTGAACCCCCCATATCACTTCTATTATACGTATGCCGTCGATTATGACGATTCAACAAATGAAGAATTGGACAGTTCAAAGTAAAGGTACAACAAGAACAAGGTATATACATAGTTTAATATGAACATTTTTATTTAATGATGCATTAATAATTAATTACCTCCTTGAATTTAATGATGTTGGGATGTCTCAAGGACCTATGATTCATGATTTCTCTCTGAACATGCTCATCAATCTGCAACAAACAAAATAAATCAAGAATAAAAGTACATACTCAAAAAGGTTCGAGTCCCAGGAACGAAAAAAAAAAATCCTGGTAGGGAGCGTTTTCCATTTTAACGGATCTTACATAAGGTGAATCAAGCTTAATTGGGGCTACAAAGTGGATACCGGACTCCAACAACAATAATAGCATACTCGGTGTAATTCTACAAGTGAGATCTAAAAAAGGGATGTACACATACCTTAGCTTGCCCCTGTCTTTATGTGGGCAGAGAGCTATTTTTGATAGACATTCGGCTCAAAATAAAGTATTAGACGCCGGATTGTAAGAAAACAAGAAAGTATAATAGCAAGATACAAAACAACTGAAGCAACAAACAGTAATACACGTTGAACGGTAACACTTAACTACCTACATAAGTGGATACATTAATACTCAACCTCTACCCAAACCTTCTACCTCCAAAGTGGATACTGGACTTACCTACATAAGTCGATACGACAACACTCAACAACCCTCTGCCCTAACCTTCTACCTTCAAAGTGGATACCGGACTTACCTACATAAGTCGATACGACAACACTCAACAACCCTCTACCCTAACCTTCGACCTCCAAAGTGGATACCGATCTTACCTACATAAGTGGATACGACAATACTCAACCCTCTAC
>NW_025892500.1:0-7049 GCF_002878395.1 Capsicum annuum
GAAGATAAACTCAACTGTTGATTTTGTCGCTGATTAATTGTCTAATCCATATTTAAATTGGCCGATGTCTATAAGTGTTAGATATTCTGTTTAATCTTTTTGTTTTTTGTCTCTTGAGCTATCATATTTCAGCATTTTTTATGTTGCTCATCTGCTTTTCACTTAGCTGATATTTTGAGTTTGTGCTGCTGGTATAGAGGAGCTTTTGAAATGGAATAATGATTACGTTTTAGGAAGCAGTCCATAAGCCATTTTGATAGGAAATAAAACAGTTGAAAAGTGATAATACGCAATGATCAATCCTGAAAGAAAATTTTTTAGTCTAAAGATGCCTAACTCCTACAACAATCATTACAAATAACTTGGGTCATTTATCAAATTATCAGGGGGCAGGTACTTCCTAAAGAGTTAATGAAAGCGTGCAAAGGGACGCCTAAGCTAGCATCCTGCTCGTGAGAATAATGATCTAAGACTGTGTATTGTCAGTAAAACTATGTATACAAGAAGAATTAGCTACAACAAAAAGTACCAAGATCGAGTAAAACGGACCTCCATCTCAAAATGTCATTGATTAGAAAGCAAGAGCTAAGTGGTACGACCAATGACAGTTCACTTCTGCTAGATTTTGTTTTTAGTATCCTGATTTATCTGCTTCATCTCTCTGACTTCGACTTTTTAGGTTCGTCCCTATTAAGAGTCATGGAAATGTACAAATACTGTAGGCTCTTTAAAATGGTCTCTTTATTTCAGCAATTGGTTTTTGCTCCTGTTAATTCCCCCCCCCCCCCCCCTCCGACCTGCATTGAATTTCTTTTATATTTTCTTGAGCCGAGGATCTATCGGGAACAACATCTCAATCTCCCAAGGTAGGGTTTAAGGTCTGCGTACACTTTATCCTCCCCAGAACTCACTTGTGTGAATTTCTGTCAATAGACTGTGCGATGTAAATTCCAGATGAGCAATCTCCCTGTAAATCGTGTACCGAAGACATTTTATTTGTAATTTGGCACTGAGGGACAAACATAAGGGGAGAGGAAGCAGAAATTAGGATATGTCACAATCCAACATGTTAATATCCCTTTAAGACTTACAAAGATAAATCATTCTATTTCAAGATTTTGATGATCAGTTTAGTTTTTGTAAAAAGGAAATAGTGAGATTTATTCAACCAACTAGAATTTCTGAAAACAAAATCATGCACAAATAAAGTGCTAAAACAAAAAATAAAGAAGCAATATTGTTGAAATAGATATCATAAACTATCACGACCCGAACCAGGCCTGGCCGTCATGAGCATTTCGAACCATTGAGGCCCGAAACACCCCTATCTGTCTGGTAATCATACACCTAATTCATATGATCAAAGAAATGCAAAAAAACAAAATAATTCGGAAACATGGTCATAAATATGAAAAGAGACAATAACGGAGAGATAAGGTTCCCTTAACATCAATTATCCTCTGAACAACTGTCTGCGAAAATCTCTAACAAATGACTGAAACAATGTCTATCTAAAAACTGGGACAAGGCCTCAGTAGACCCTAAAACTGAATATAAGATAAAAGGACTGCAGGACATAAGACCTTCCGAAACATAGAAGGCTCACCACTTGTCTCTACAGCTCTGTCTGAAAGTTCTACTGATTCTCTTGACCCCTAAACTGGGCCTCTGAACCTGAGAGGTTGGAAAGGGGAGGGGGTCAGCACAAAAGTACTGGCACGCATAGAGATCAAAACAAAACATAATATTTTTACAAAGTATAGTTGAGAGCCATTATAAAGCAATTTCGTATCAAATCATTTGAAAACACAGAGGTGTAATGCAATAGTTTATTTTTCTTCTCAACAATAATGAAATACAACTGAGATAGGTGGAATACCCTACATAATTCACACCAACTGTCAAACCTCGGTTGCCACCGAGATTAGAGAATACGTGAGGGAGAGACACACAAGATCACACAGCATGGTGTCTCGACCCAACGGTAGTGCCCGAGATCACTTGGCCCGGGATCCTACCAATAGTCCCAATTTGGGAATGACATAAATTCAAGTACATAAGATCACTTAGCTTGGTACCAATATTCCGCATCGGCAAACACTTCTTTCCAGCGATGACCCCTTGTGTCTCAAATGCCTTCTTCGGGCATCCACTTTTCTCATGTAAAATCAATGCATTCAAATTTCATTTTATTCAATCACATATCGTATTCTGTAGGGTATCGTCATACCCGACTTCCAAGTCATCAATATCACAGCCACATATGCATAATCATGAAAAAACCAAGGTGCTTTATCATTTACAAGTGGTGAACAATATTTAATTCAAATTCATGCTCTCTTTTGTTGATTACAATACAATATGGAGTATTAAAACATTATCATGGGAATTTGAAAACAATTGATCATTCATATTTATCAAACTTCCATGGAAAATCTCAAATCACATATGCATGGTTTCAGCCATTGAAATATATAGGCAAAAAATTCCCATGACATAAAGAAAATGACTTAGAAATCATATTGAAAGAAAGATTTTAGCATTTGATTGAAAACCCCCATTTAAAAGCATCCATATTCATAAAAACTACACCCATGAGATTTTTAGATAACCCCACGTACCTCTATTTCCAAGGATAATCGATGTTTCTTGAAGCTTGCGGATTGTTGATTCCAAATATGTAATTATCTTTGAAAACCTACGGTCAAATCTTGAACTGTTTAGGTTTTTATTTTGAAACCCTAAGGAGAATATTGAGCACTTTTGATGAAAGAATATGTATTTTGGGGTCCTTGGAACTAAATCTCGTGTTTTAGGGCTACGTAAGGGTGGAAAAGGACCACTTTGTCCTCAACACGAAGTGTTTAAATCACTAGAATTCCTTATATACGCGCTGCCCATCCCGTTGCCCTTGTTCACATAGGCGCAACCTAGCCTATCGCCTATGTTTACATAGACACCACCTAGGCTATCGCCTATGTTTACATAGATGCCACCTAGGCTATCGCCTATGTTTACATAGGCGCTGCCTAGGATATTGCCTATGATTTCCAGTGACCATGGGCAATTGGTTAGGCGACGCTTATCACTTTGAAGGGCCATAACTTCTTGCTCGGGTGTCGGATTTTAGCCAAATTGGTATCGTTGGAAAGCTAACTCGAATACCTATTATTTGACACATAGTAGGATTTCTAATTCGACATATATAGAGAGTTATGGTCGATGGAAGCTGACACACTTTACAACATCTACTAAAACTTAGTCGATCAAAATAGTCTCAACTCGTCTTTGAGTTGAAGGACCTCTATGGTCTAAATTCAAGATTGAGCGGATTCACATGCTACACAATAATTAACATGCCGTATTGGTATAGAATTTTATGGCTTAGGGATTAGCCACTCATCGAAATCATGGTCTATATTGTAGCCCGAATTGCGAGGCATATAGTCTCAACTCGTCCCCGAATGATGATGCGGGACACAGACAGACACGATTCAAGCATAATAAAGGACTAGGAAAGATAAGATAGGAATAGTACCTTCTGTCTCCTCCTCTATCGAAGCAAACAAAATGGTATATCTAATTCTCATGTCATCTTCTGACTCCCAAGTTGCTTCTTCAACTTTCTGATTCCTCCACCGTACCTTTACTAAGGCTATCTCTTTTCTCCTCAACTTTTGAACTTGGCGATCTAAAATTTCAATGAGCTCTTCTTCATAAGATAAGGAGTCTATCACTTTGATACCCTCTACTAGAAATACTATAGAATGATCTCCAATGCATTTCTTTAGCATGGATACATGGAATACCGGAGGAATGGAACCCAAACTTGCAGGCAATTCTAACTCATATGCAACTGTACCAATCTTTTTCAAAATTTGATATGGCCCTACATAACGAGGGATCAATTTACCACTTTTTTCAAACCGCATAACTCCTTTCATAGGATAAAACTTGAGAAATACCCAATCACCAATTTCAAACTCTAGTTCTCTTCTCTGAACATCAGCATAGGACTTCTGACGACTCTGAGCAGTCTTGAGTCATTCTCTAATGATTTTCACTTTCTCCACCACCTGATGAACAAGATCAGACCCATAAAACTGAGTCTCACCTACTTCATACCATCCTATCAGAGACCTATATCTCCTACCATACAAAGCCCTAAAAAAAAGCCATTTTAATGCTGGCATGGTAGCTTTTATTGTAAGCGAATTCAACCAGTAGCAGGTGATCTACCCAACTACCTTTGAAATCAATGACGCATTCCCTCAACATATCTTTAAGGGTCTAAATGGTATGCTCAGCTTGCCTATCCATCTGAGGGTGGAAAACTGTGCTCAAATTCACTTGTGTACCTAAACCCTTCTGAAAGGATCTCCAAATATGAGATATAAAATGCATACCTCTATCGGATATAATGGACACTGATGCCCCATGCAATCGAATTATCTTCTCAATGTAAATCTTAGCATAAACCTCTCTCGAATAATTAGTCCTCACAGGAAAAAAGTGGGCTGACTTGGTCAACCAATCTACAATCACCCATATAGAATCATACTGGTTTCGGGATCTCGAAAGTCCTGTAATGAAGTCCATGTTTATCATCTCCTACTTTTATAAAGGCAGGGATATCTCTTGGGAAGTACCACCCGGCCTCATCTGTTCTACCTTCACTTGCTGACAGTTCAAACACTTGGACACAAAATCAGCTACATCACGTTTCATGTTATTCCACCAATACAAGATTTTTAGATTATGGTATATCTTAGTAGAGCCTGGTTTAATGACATACCTCGAAGTGTGCACCTCATTATGGATTCTTTCCCGTAGCCCATTCATATTAGGAACGCACAACCTACCCTGAAATCTCAGAATACCATCGCCACCAATTTCAAATGACATAACCTTTTGTTGATCCACATCTTTCTTGATTTGCATCAAGATAGGATCTTCAACTTGCTTCCCCTTAAATTCAGCACAAAGAGATGACTTAGCTAACTCATGAACTATCACCCCTTCATATATGGAATCTAAGAGTTGCACTCCCATATTTGCAAGGCGGTGAATATCCTTCACCATCTCTATCTTTCCTTCTTCTACATGAGAAAGGCTGCCCATAGACAACCTGCAAAGGGCGTCAGCTACAACATTTGCCTTGCCTGGATGGTAATGCAGACTCATATAATAGTCTTTCATAAACTCCATCCAACTCCTCTGCCTGAGGTTCAATTCTTTCTGTGAGAAAACATATTGTAAACTCTTATGGTTAGTATAAATATCAACGTGCAGACCATAAAGATAGTGCCTGCACATTCTAAGTGCAAACACCACTGCTAACTCCAAGTCACGAGTGGGGTAATTATTCTCATGCACCTTTAAATGCCTAGATGCATAAGCTATCACCTTACCATGCTGCATCAATACACAACCAACTCCCACACAGGACGTATCATAATAAACCACAAAATCATCTACACTCTCGGGAAGGGTCAAAATAAGAGCAGTAGTCAGCTTGTCCTTTAATTTCTCTAAACTGTTTTCACACAAGTCAGACCACACAAACTTCATTTTTTTCTGATCCAGTTTAGTAAATGGAGAAGCTATGGAAGAAAAACTCTCTATGAACCTTTTGTAATGCCCCGCCAAACCCAAGATGCTCCGAATATAAGTTGGAGTCGTGGGTCTGGGCCATTTTTTCACTTTTTTAACTTTCTTGGGATCCACTATTATCCCATCACTGGACACAATATGCCCCAGGAAGGCAATAGCATCTAACTAGAATTCACAGTTAGAAAATTTAGCATTCAACTTATGATCCTTAAGGGTCTAAAGGATAATTCGAAGGTGATTGGCGTGATCCTCTTTAATCTAAGAATAGATCAGAATATCATCAATAAATACAATGACAAAAAAGTCAAGAAACTAATGGAACACTCTATTCATAATATCCATGGAGGCTGCAGGGGTGTTAGTCAACCCGAAGGACATGACTAGAAATTTGTAGTGACCATATCAGGTTCGAAAGGCTGTCTTGGGTATGTCTGACTCCCTAAATTTCAACTGATGATAACCCAAACGAAGGTCTATTTTTGAAAATCACTTGGAACCCTGAAGCTGGTTAAAAAGGTCATCAATCCTAGGAAGGGGATATTTATTTTTAATCATGACCTTATTCAGCTGACGGTAGTCTATGCACATCTGAAGGGACCCATTCTTCTTTCGCACGAAGTGCACGGGTGCACCCCATGGGGAAACACTAGGACAAATGAAACCTTTGTATAGGAGGTCTGCAAACTGTTCCTTTAACTCCTTTAGTTCTGCAGGAGCCATTGTATATGGCATAATAGAAATAGAATGAGTGTTTGGCAACACATCAATGCCAAAATCTATCTCCCTATCGGAGGTATCCCTGGGAGATCTTCGGGAAAGACTTCTGGGAATTCATTCACTACAGGGACTGACTGCAGAGGAAGATTTCCAACTTTAGAATCTTTTACTCGGATTAGATGATACATACAACCTTTGGAGATAAGCTTTCGGGCTCTAAGATAAGAGATAAAGTGACCTCTAGGTTCCACAAAACTCCCTGCCCATAAAACTAGTGTACGGGAAAGAAAAAGTGACCTTTCGGGTTCTGCAATCAAGGGTAGAATAACTCGAATAGAGCCAGTCCATCCCAAGGATGGTATCAAAGTCTATCATATCGAGTTCTATATTGTAGCCCGAATTGCATAAGTATAGTAGTTTCTCCCCTCAAACTAACACTTCCCTAGATAATTCCTTCTGCAAACCTCACACCGCGGATGAGTATGATATTGCTGGGCCACACTGCCCCGAGACTGTGTACCTAGATCTTTGGACCTATGAGGAGTCTAAAAACTCTGGGTACTGGGGCGCTGGCTGCTGCCTGTGTATTATTCTAAAACTTCTTCTTCTTCGACCACTTATTACCCCAGTTACCACTCTGCGGCTGACTCTGGTGCTGGTCCATAGATCTAGCTCTCTTAGCCTATCTGTCTTTCTCTCTAGATTCAGCAATCTTTTTC
>NW_025892501.1:0-3108 GCF_002878395.1 Capsicum annuum
AAACACTGATTGTAATATTTATTCAGTATATTGTTGTGTAAACATGAAAACAATTGCTTTGTCATTATAAAATAGTCACGTAAAAAAGATATCCCATCTTTCTGTAAAAATGAAGTTTTGATTTTTTGAAAAAATATTTCTTCTCTTTAGGATGTAATATGTGTAATACATTGTACCATTGCGATGCGATGAGTATTTGAGGACTGCCCTAATAATAGTAACTTTTTTTTGGACTGCTTGTTGTATATTATCAGGTGCAATTGCGTCATATCCTTCTGGTGTGACTTCTTTTTTTCATATTTTGATAATTGTAGGAGATAACTTTTCTTTGCCTTTTTCTAGGATTTAGTTTAATGCTCTACGTTGGATAAATGCTACTTCAACAGTTAAATGGAACCTCACATTAATTTTTCTTTTATGTTTCTCTTTTATTTTTTGATGCATTTGAGATATTCTTCTTTCTTTTTTTCTTTTTCTTTTGTCGTTACGAAACACTGATTGTAATATTTATTCAATATATTGCTGTGTAAACATGGAAATAACTGCTTTGCCATTATAAAATAGTCATGCAAAAAAGATATCCCATCTTTCTGTAAAAATAAAGTTTTGATTCTTTGAAAAAACATATCTTCTTTTTAGGATGTGATATGTCTAATACATTGTACCATTACAATGCGATGAGTATTTGAGGACTGCCCTAATAAGAGTAACTTTTCTTTGGACTGCTTGTTGTATATAATCAGGTGCAATTGCGTCACATCCTTCTGGTGTGACTTCTCTTTTTCAGATTTTGATAATCATAGGAGATAACTTTTCTTTGCCTTTTTCTAGGATTTAGTTTAATGCTTTACATTGGATAAATACTACTTCAACAGTTAACTGGAACCTCACATTAATTTTTCTTTTATGTTTCTCTTTTATTTTTCAATGCATTTGAGATGTTCTTCTTTCCTTTTTCTTTCTCTTTTGTCGTTATGAAACACTAACGACTGCTTTGCCATTATAAAATAGTCACATAAAAAAGATATCCCATCTTTCTGTAAAAATGAAGTTTTGATTCTTTGAAAAAACATATCTTCTCTTTCTGTATAGAGAAGTACATGCTATTTGGTATTTGGTTCGAGTGCAAGAAATTGAAAAAACTAATTCCTATAGTCTTTTATGTCATGATATGTCAATAATATGATTTTGTTGATATAGGTTTCTCTCTAAGTTGCTATTTTTATGTTCTCTGACACTATTTTCATATAACATTTGAGTTGTCCTACACTTATTATTTTCTATATATGCTCAATTTTATTGATTTTAATGTAAAAAATTGAAAAAAGTTTAATTTCAATAGTTTTTTGGTTGATGATATGGAAATAATATGATTTTTTTTTTACTTGAGTTTTTCTCCAGGTTGCTATTTTTATGTTCTGATAGACTCTCTATTGCGTACAATCTTCCATTTTCATACTCCACTTGTAAGATTATGTTGGCTATGCTATTGTTGTTATTGTGCTTCAATTTATCATTGACCAGTTTAAAAGAAAAAAAAAGTAGGTGTAATATTCTTTCTACCCGAAAGTCCTTTCAAAAATGAAAAGACTCCACATTACTACTTAATATAACTTCCCGAATGATGTCCCCCTAACTTGTATCCGTTGTTTATAGCATTGGAAATACCAACAATGTTTAGTAGTAGTAGTAGTATTAATGTGGGTGGTTTGAATGAGAAGAGTTGTCCATTTGAATGCATAAGCTCTACAAATTATCTATCATCCCCAAATTTTGATGTTATTCTGAAGTTTATGTCCACACTGATTACTAATTATTTTTTCAGTTTATAACCTGTCTAACCTTAATTTTACATTGTCCATTTTATGCAACAGGATTCAGTCTTATGTTTGCCGAGCTAAATATGAGGACACATCAAATGTTATCTCAAGTGAAGTGCATGGAATCATTTTGTAATACTTGGCTCTCTAACATTTTGTTAATATACATATATGTGTGGGTATCACTGAGTGTATATACTTAACACAGTATTTCACGTTGGGCCTGTGCTGACACGGGCCACACACCTCTAGCGATCATAAGATATGTTAGAGAAAAATTCTCTAGATCATATGTATGCCTCGATTTGCTCCTAAAGTAGCAATATCATAAAAAAGGTTGTAAGCTATCAGAATCTGATAGGCTTAAGGCACGATTATATTACATTCATGGGGAATGCGAAACTTATTAATAGAAACGTGCACTTGATGGTGATGGTATCACAACTCACCTCCGAAAGAGGCAGAATAGTTGGAAAAAGTTATTTTGAAATCTACTTTTAAAGTAGTAAATCTGAAATTCATTATGTAATAGTAAATCTGAAATTTACAAAAAAAATACATGTCATGGTAAACTTGTGTTTGCTACTATAAATGAGTTCATAAGTTGATATGAATGATTGTGACATCTCGAAGATATGCATATTGAGTATTAGATATGTATTGAAGAATTAGAAGATTCTTCAAGAATTGTTTATGTCGCTTGTTCTCATGATAAGTTGGTTAGACCAACTAACGTTGGGATTGGATCCCTTAAATCTGAAAAGTATAAAAGGTGAATATGGGCCCGTTCACCTGTCATGTGATCTATTAAGATGCATCCATATAAGATGATCACTTGTACATCTATTGTCAACATGCAGTTTGACATTATAAAGTTGTTTGCTCAATAAAATCCAGTTAAGAGCATAATTTTCAGATTATGTAATCAAGATAATTCATCTTGATGATAATGGTTTGGCATTGAATGCCTTCGATAAATGGCTAAACCATTACTAATAAGAACAAAGTATATGTTGCATACATTTGTATGCATTATACCAATAAATTATGATTATTTCTTCTCTCTCAATCGGTTCAAGGTCAGGAACCAACTATTCCATCTAATAGTTTTGATGTGCGGTATGCGATTAATGAATATATCATGATGCACAAAGATGAATTCCTCAAAGAAGATAGAGGATGTATGTTAGTTTTTCTAACATAAGGGAGAGATTATAAGCAGCTATGAAATATGTTCGGAATTATCATCAGATTCTCATTCAAAAGATAATTCAAGTCAAATGCCAAA
>NW_025892501.1:6108-12705 GCF_002878395.1 Capsicum annuum
TATATCTTGTCATTTTATTCATTTTTTTGGTCCTGAGCCGAGGGGCTATTGGAAACAGCGTAGTGGTATGGATTGCGTACACTTTACCTTCCCCAGACCGCACTTTGTAGGATTACACTGGGTATGCTGCTGTTGAAATTTTTTAATTTGGGGTTTGGTTTGATTGGATTGCAGCAATATTTTGAAAATAGGCTCAAATCACTTGCGGCAGAGAAGGCGAATGGGGAAAACCCATACCCACATAAATTTCAAGGGGCTAACCATTTGTCTGTCCCTGAGTATGTGAAGAAGTATGGAATTCTAGAGAGTGGTGTTCATTCTGAGGATGAAGTGTCCTTGACAGGTAAATTTTCAGCATTTTGAGCTTACTTTATTTTTAGTGTTTTGGTGTTTTTTTTAGGACTTGCATCAATAATTGTTGTGTTTTGGTGCAGGAAGGATAATGAACAAACGGGCATCTTCTGCAAAGCTGCTTTTCTATGATTTACATGATGAAGGTGCCAAAGTTCAAGTTATGACAAGTGCGAGGTGGTTATATTAATCTTATCGTTTGTTGTTTTCTGAGTTTAGCTTATGCTATGAATAAGTTGATGAATGATCAAAAGGCTTTGTATAAACGAGTCTTTAAGCTCCCAGCTGTAACATGTTATTGTATACTAAGTTTCATACAGACGTGTTTTCTGAGTTTCGTAATGATTAAATTATTTCTCATCGCTGAGAAGTATTATGTCCTTATTTATGTGCAGAGATTCCGTGCTGAATGAAGAGGACTTTATTAAATTTCATTCTGGTGTGAAGCGTGGAGATATTGTCGGAATTACTGGATATCCAGGTGTGGAATCTTTTCTTCTGTTAGTTAAGTGACAGATGATTTTACCTTTTCAAAAAAAAAAAAGAAAGAAGATAGATTTTCTCTTTGGCAGTGTTGGTCTTCGTGGTAAAAAACTAGTTCTGTTAGAAGAGAAAAAATGCTCTCACCATCACTTCATGACGCATTTGAATGTGTATGTAGGTAGAAAGAACTGACAACTAAATCTAAATGTGTATTTTATTGTATTGGTGTACTGTGGCAGATTGTATGGTTAAGATTTGCACGTTGAATTATGGGCATATTTAATACCGTAACAGCTACTCAGATATCGAAATGAAAGATACTATTTGTTTTTCATGTCTCTACTAGCTGTAAATTGCATTCCCGACGTTTTCTCTTCACACCACTTACTGCATGCATGGTAATGGATCTGTCAAGTTGTTATGACAATCAGCATTGTAGAAGTTGCAATAAAATGCTGTAAAACTTGGTGAGATTGACAAGATTCCGTGACCTTCACAATATTTATCTTGCTCGGTAGGGGTCAAGTTAGATTATTCAGTTGTAGCAGCTTGCTACGGCTGAAGATCATAGCTTGGTTTCCTTTTTTTTGGTGTGTGTTTGGTGGTGGATAAGTGGATCATTTCTTAGTTCTTGACTCTGAAACTTTGATTTGAATTCAAATTTAACTAATGTTGTTTTTTTCTAGACCACATAATTTTTTCTGAAAGAGGAGGTCGATAACGTATTTGAGATGGGCCACGATTAATTGTCTTTTCATATTGATTTTTCAAAAGTATAATCTAGAGGATTATTTGATACAGGAGAACACTAATGACAAAGCAGAATGTTTTCGAAAAAAATGGACTACAAAAAATTGAGCTGTAACATAAGATTCTTGCAGAAAATACCCAAGTTTCAAGCTTAAATAGAAAGGGAAAGGAATGATATAATGTTGGGAATCAGTAAAACTGTAGGTTGAGAGAATAGATGCATGCATTTGTAAGGAGAAAAGAAAACACGGGGTTTAGTTGGTTGGTGCATACAACAACAACAACATACAGTATATTCCCACAATGTGGGGCTCGTTGGTAGGTGCATGAGAGAAAATATTATACGCTTTTCCCAATACTTCTTTAGACCATGATTACAATAGCTGACCTTGTCAAGCTCTCTGCTAAAGGGGCAGTGGTTCATGCGAACATAAAACATTTTCTTGAATTTGCAAGCAGTTAAGTTTCTGGGTTTTACCATAGTCTCTCAATTCAAATATTTTGTGCTCTGCAATTGCTAGGTGAATATCTTTCTTGATGTGTAGTTTATACAAGGATCTCAGGAGATGATAATAATGATGTTTTGGTTTGGTGACATATTCTTCTAATTCTTCATACCTCATTCATCAGGCAAGAGTAAAAGGGGAGAGCTGAGTATTTTTCCCAAATCATTCATTGTCTTGTCTCATTGTCTTCATATGATGCCACGGCAGAAAGGTGCCCAGACGGAGACTGCCAAGGTTAGTGAATTTTGTTTTGTATTGCGTATAAGACCAGTTCCAGTTTAATTGAACTATCTCTAATTGTGCTGCAGAATCCTGAAGCATGGGTCCCCGGAAGTGGCCGCAATCCAGATGCATATGTTTTAAAGGATCAGGTATCTTATGCCTCTCAATTTTTTCAGGAAGCTTTTCAATTGCCTTGCTTTCTTCCTATCTCCTTTAAAAGATTGTATTCCTCTGACGTGTTCTTGTGGTTTATTTATTCTTTATGTCCAGGAAACACGATATAGGCAGCGTTATTTGGATTTGATGCTGAATGCAGAGGTTCGGCACATATTTAAGACCCGTGCAGAGATCATAACTTTTATTCGGAGCTTTCTTGATAATCGCGAGTTCTTAGAGGTCAGTGTTTATGAAACTGTTTTACTTCGCCTTTGTTAATTTGAGTTCATGACGTAGCTTAAATAAAGCTAGTAAAATATATAATTGTATTTGTAACAGGTAGAGACCCCCATGATGAACATGATTGCTGGTGGGGCAGCTGCACGTCCATTTGTGACCCACCATAACGATTTGAATATGAGGCTTTTCATGCGTATTGCGCCTGAACTCTATCTGAAAGAGCTAGTTGTTGGTGGATTGAATCGCGTCTATGAGATTGGGAAACAATTCAGAAACGAGGGAATTGACTTGACGCACAATCCTGAATTCACCACTTGCGAGTTTTACATGGCATATGCAGATTACAATGACTTGATGGATCTAACTGAGAAAATGCTAAGTGGTTAGTAACCAAAAGATTGGGATCCAAATATCGTAGTGGAAGCTTATGTATATTTAATCCTTTCATGATATTCAGTCTTTTATTTATAATTTATCTGACTGACTATGCATGAACAGAGATGGTGAAGGAACTTACAGGTGGCTATATAATCAAGTATCATGCGAAGGGGTTTGAGAGTGACCCAATTGAAATCGACTTCACTCCTCCCTTCAGGTTTGGGATCTCTTCTGGTTTGTCATGCTTTGCTTTTGTCTACTAGGTACTAAGATACATAATGCTATTGCTTCTGCAGAAGGATTGATATGGTAGAGGAATTGGAGAAGATTGCAAACTTGAATATACCCAAGGATCTCTCAAGTGATGAAACCAACAAATATCTCATAGATGCTTGTTCAAAGTTTGAGATCAGATGTCCTCCACCCCAAACAACAGCTAGATTACTTGACAAAGTAAATATCTCTTCCCGATAGCCAATATTTACATATGCAGTCTAGAAACTCTCTCTTAACTGCTGGTCTGCTTTTCTTTTGCATCGTCTTTCTCGAGAATTTTTTCAGTTTCTGGCCTTTGTGTTCAGAAGGATGAAGGAAAGGGGCTCTGATGGATGTGGACATCCACTTCTGTTCTCTCCATGAGCACCTCTACATGGGGCAGCAGAATGCTACTGTAAAGGAAGAGAAAGGGGTGTGCAAATAATAGAGGCAAAAGGCAAATAGGAGAAAGTAAAGAGGAAAAAAGCCCATCATATTTTAGAGTAAAGAAATAAAGATTAAAAGGGTTGCTAGTGTTTTAGAGCTATATTAGTGTGAAATCCTGTAGTTTCTGTATTTTACCTGAAATATGCGTTACTGGAAATAGATGTTATCATGAATTGTTAAATATAATATCGTGCCTCAGTTGTTAAATTGATTCTGAATCAAATGCTGTATCTCTGCTGTTTGGCATATAACTTTGAGTAATGTGTTAACCCTTTTGCTGTATGTCTGCTTTTTTGCATGTAAGATTATAAATGTTCAATGTTATGTCCCATCTCTGCATTTATTTGTGATACATTTTTTTAAAACATATATTTATGGGAGTAGGAGCTCTCATTGTTTTTGTACTATTGATGCTATTGTTGCCAGTTTTTCGCTTAAGAAGCTTTATGACTTCGGTACTAATTGTCCCTTCATTTTTTGTGAATTTAGCTTGTGGGACACTTTCTGGAGGAGACATGTGTTAACCCTACTTTCATTATCAACCATCCAGAGATAATGAGTCCTTTGGCAAAGTGGCACAGATCGAAACCAGGCCTGACAGAACGTTTTGAACTGTTTATAAACAAACATGAAGTATGTATTGTGTCAAGTCTCTCAAACTGTTTTTACCACTCCCAGTACAAGCTTTAATGTGATTCTTCTCTGTTAAATAACTTGACAGCTTTGCAATGCATACACCGAGTTGAATGACCCTGTTGTCCAACGACAGCGCTTTGCTGATCAACTCAAGGTATCTGTGGGAAGTGTGCATCCTATTTGGTGGTTGTTTGTGTTCATTTTGTTGTATCATTTCGATTATGTACAACTACTTGAGCAAAATTAATGTCAATTCAGGACCGACAATCAGGTGATGATGAAGCTATGGCACTGGATGAAAACTTTTGCACAGCTCTTGAATATGGATTACCTCCTACTGGTGGTTGGGGATTGGGTATTGACCGACTTGCAATGTTGCTGACAGATTCACAAAACATCAAGGTTTGTGTGTTCACTTGATTTCTTTGTTAGGAAGAAATGACTGCTTAGTTCCAAATGTGGGAATATACTGTGTATGTTGTTGTTATCCCACATTGGCTGAGGGAAAGGGCTGTTGTCTTCCTAACTCCTCACCTCACGAGATAGATATTGAGGTTAATTTAGGCCCAAGATTCATTTTCATAACATGGTATTAGAGCCAGAGAAAAACTAATCTATGTTCTTGGTTTATCTAATGTTGGCCGCCATGTTTTATTGTCCTTGTTATGTCCTAATGGTTACAATATCTTCCATTTTTTTTTTAAAAAAATGGATTGTCTCGTTATATAATTTTAGGCAATTCTCACCTCATTATCTAGGTTTTGGCGTTTGGTTAGACTCGAGGTTCCTTTATTTCAACTACAATGAAATAGCCATTCTTTTCCAATCGATTCCTCTGGTGTTCTGTTTCACATCCATTTCTAAATGGATGGAGGAGGGCGTTCGGACAAGACCCTACAGAGGATGGTCTTTTACGAACCGAGTGTTATAACAGCATTTTCCCTAACTTTCCTTTTTTGCTAGCTTCTTTTGAGAAAGATTTAGGTTAGATATTGATTTTCCCCCTCTTTCCTTGGTTATAATTTTTTCTACAGGAAGTTCTACTCTTTCCAGCTATGAAGCCACAGGATGAGCCACCTTCCAAGGATAGGTAAAGATTTCCTCCTTTCTTTTGTTTGAATGATATATGCTGGCATTAGTGTTTGATATCAGATGGTTAGGATTAAGGTTCATCTTGGATTGTGCTGACAGCTAGTTGAATGATTTTGCCTATCCAATAAAAAGGAAAAACTCGCAAACTGATTGATCTTCAATTCAATCTCTAGTCTTGGTGGGTAGAGTTACTTCGCATTTGGCAACCCAAGTTGCGGGCTAAATGGCTGAATGTGCTAGTGGAGAAGCTGGGAAATGGATCACTGTGCGCCGACTAGGTATCGTATTGGAGGAGTTGGGAGGTAGCAGGTAGGGGTGTCAAAATGAACCCAAATTGAGTTGACCCGCCCAAAACTTAATGGGTTGGGTCCAAGATAATTTGTTATTGGGTGAATCTCAACCCATTAAGCCCCAACCCATTTTCAAATTGGGTTCAAGTGAGCCCAATCAATCTCTACTTCAACCTGTTTAATAGAAAAGTTATTTTCTTAATGAAAATAGGGAAAAAAATGAAAACGTGTTCTCCCATTCTCAAAATCACCACCTCACCTCACCCTCGCCTTACCCGAACCCCACCACAAGTCAACTTATCCCACCCTCTGATACAATAGCAAGTAATTGAAGTGGGTCTTGTAAATCTAGGAGTAAAATACTCGAAGAAGATTAAGCTGAAATCAGGGCTTTAGCCGAGAAAAATCGGAGAAGAAGAGTTTAGGGAGAAATTGAATGAATTGTATTATCTGAATGAATGTTACAAATGAATACATCAACTATTTATAGTGCTTACTTAGCTAAGATCAGTTACACTTAGCAGCTTAACAACTAATTGTCTAACAACTAACTAACTTTGTGAACAGAACAGTAGTAGCTAATTTTGTAACTGCATAGTAATAACTGGTTTGCAATTTTTCTGCACTGCTGCAACTGCTTCTTGTTACTCTCACTCTTTTCTTCTCATCATTGTATCAATACCCCCTCCTAAAGTAGATCCTTGACCTCAAGGATGAAATGTTGGGAACCTATGCATTAATTCAGACTCAAGTTCCCAAGTAGCTTGTGTATCCTCAATGTCTGACCACTT